>NW_006298552.1:104637-106200 GCF_000327345.1 Myotis davidii
CGCTCAACCAGTCGCAATGAGAGGCATTGGCCACCTCTCCATCAATCCCCGGGGCTGGCAGGCTCCAATACCCCAAGGGTGAATGGGGAACTGGGGCTCGGTGGTGGCGGAGGGTGGGGTTGGCTGCCAGCAGCTGAGTAAGATGTCCCTGATCACAGGCCAGGCCTAGGGACCATACCTGCACATGAATTTCGTGCACTGGGCCTCTAGTATAAACAATGATATACAACATGTTACAGTTATCTTTGAAGATGTTCATCATTACAGAAGTATCTATAATAATAAAAGCCTAATATGCTAATTAGATCAGACATACTTCCAGACAAAGCCCGGGCTGTGAGAGCCAAGACCTTGCACAAATTTTATTCATTGGGCCTCTAGTATTACTATAAATATTGATTTTTCTATTTTAAGTTTTGTCAAATTTTGCTTTATAAATTTTGAAATTATATTAGGTGCGGTCAAATTTAGAATTGCTTTATCTTCTATTTAATTTACCTTAAATTACTATAAATACTCTATTTCTCTATATTAATATTTCTTGCCTTAACACTCCATTTAACTGATCGTAAGAGAGCTACACAAACATTTTAGGATTAGCATTTTCTTGACAATTATTTCTTTATACTTGATAACCTGAACTCATTTGTTGAACCCATTTGTTAGCTAATGTAGTCTTTTAAGGATTCATTAGGGTTCTCTATTCATATAATTTTCAACTATGAATAGAGATATATATCTTTCTTTCTTTCAGATCCCAGTGAAGCATTTTCATTCGTCTCTATACTTTCTTGTTCTTACTAGAAATTACAGTCCAATAATAAATAAAAGTGGTGAGAGTAACATTCTTGTCTTGTTCCTGATTTTAGCGGACATTTTTCAGTTTACCACCACTGTGTACAATGTTCACTGTGGGTGTTTAATAAATGAACTTTATTAGCTTAAATAATTTTTCTTCTACTTCAAGAGTAATTTTATAGCAAAAGGGGTTTGAATTAAGTCAATTTTTTTATTCATCTATTGATATACTCATATTTTTTCCTTAATTCTACTATAATGATATATTATGTTTATTGATTTTTGTATATTGAACTAACTGTGAATTCTTCATATAAGTGCTACTTGGTCATCGTGTATAATTACTTAAAATGCTAGTTGATTTACTTTTCTAGTATATATCTTGTTTAAGATTTTTGTATCAATATTTAAGGATAATTGGTACACAGTTTTGTTTTCCTGTGATGCCTTTATCAGACTATGGCATACGGGTAATGCTGGCCTCATAAAATAAATAGAAAGTATTCCTTACTCTTGTATTTTTTTGAAAAAGCTTTAGCCTGTTCCATGTTTACATGCCTCTGATTCTATTCTATTCATCAGTTTATTTTGTTCATTAGATTTATTGTTCGTTTATTTTGACTTTTAGATTCAACTATTGATAGATATATATTTATTGCCATTTTATTGTTTATATTTTTCTCCTCCTCCTCCTCCTCCTCCTCTTCCTCCTCCTCATCCCTCCCTCCCTTTCTTAAATAGTACCCTTCAACATTTCATGTAATA
>NW_006298552.1:106227-109160 GCF_000327345.1 Myotis davidii
CATGGTTTCTGTTGAGAAATCAGCTGACAGTCATATGGGTACTCCCTTGTAGGTAACTGACTGTCTTTCTCTTGCTGCTTTAATATTCTCTCTTTGTCTTTTGCTCTTGGCATTTTAATTATGATGTGTCTTGGTGTGGGCCTCTTTGGGTTCCTTTTGTTTTATACTCTCTGAACTTCCTTGACTTGTAAGTCTATTTCTTTCACCAAGTAAGGGAAGTTTTCTATAATTTTTTCTCAAATATGTTTTCAATATTTTTCTCTTTCTCCTCTTTCTGTCACATCCATACTGAGAATGTTGGTATACTTGAAGTTGTTCCTGAGGCTCCTTAAACTATCTCCATAGTTTGGGTTCTTGTTTTCTTTTTGCTCTTCTGATTGGGTGTTTCTGCCTCCTCATTTTCCAAATGACTTATTTGATTCTCAGAATCCTCTACTGTTGAATCCCTGTAAATTATTCTTTAATTCAGTTAGTGTATGCTTAATTTCCTACTGGTCCTTTTCCATGTCTTTTACATTCTCACTAAGATTCTTGCAAGTCTCACTAAGTCCCTAGAAGATCTCTTTGCATCCCTTGAAGCTCTCATGAAGATCCTTGGTCAGTCTTATAACCATTGTTTTGAAGTTTGCAAACAGTAGTTTGCTTGCTTCTATTTCTTTCATTAGTGGCATGTTTTTTGTCTCTGGATTTTGGCTGCTTCCCTGTGTTTGTTTCTATGTATTAGGTAGATCTGCTATATCTCCTGGACTTGGTAGAGTAGTGTTGTGTAGTAGGTGTCCTATAGGGCCCAATGACAGCCTCCCCAGCCACCTAAGCTGGGCTTTCTGTGTGCACCAGTGAGGAAACTGTGTGCACAGTCTTGTTTTAGTTGAGCCTTGATTGTTGTTGGCATCACTGGGAGGAATTTACCTCTATTCCAATTGGCTGTGAGGACCAGCTGTGACTACAGTGGAAGAGCTGCTATGAAGGAGATACACCTTTGGAGCAGGACTTGCCTCAATGGAGCTTTGGTGCTAACTGAGTCTACCCCTCATGTGTGTCCTTTGTGGATGTGTAGAGTTTCAATCTGGTATGCTCTGAAGCTGTCCACTGGGTGCACTGGCTATGGCACCTTATGGGGGTACAAAGTCAGACACTCTCAGGCTGCCCAGCAGGAGCTACAGAGAGATCTGCAAATGATAGCTACTAGTATTAGGCTAGGAAGTGCCCAGGTGAGGCCTAGCTATGAAGCAAGGCTGACTAGTGCTAGTGCTGGGTCTTCAGCCTCTTGTTGATATGTTTTGGGCACACTGATGTCAGCTGCTGCTTGTTTGAGATATTTTAGAAAAGTCTGAAGCCTGAGCTTAGATAGGCTATTCATATGGAAAAGCTGGATGGAGCTGCAAATTGGATGGGGCTGGGTCTCAGGGAATCACCAGGGCTGAGAGAATAGTGTGAGCCATATTATAATTGTGTGAGCCACATTAATGGAAACTCAGATATGGCTTTGAGGCAGCTATGTGATGTGGAGGTCCAAGCACAGAAACAATGACTGTCTAGGAGCAGCCTTCTCTGGAAGAAAGCCACCCCTAGTTTCTGCCCTAATGACAGACAACCCAGTTCTTCCCTGTCTGTCCCTGGGTCCCCCAATTCCACCATCACATGCTGAAGCTCAGAGGAAGTGGAACCTTGTAAGTTCATGTGATGACCCTTTAAGAGGAACTGCTGGGTCTCCAATCGACTCTGTGTCACTCAGCAACAATCCCCACTTGTTTTTCTAGCTGGAAATTACAGAGATTGCTCTTCTCAGCACTGGAACCCTGGGCTGGGGGTCTGCTGAGGGGCTAGTGCCCATTGCTCCTCACAGGAGGCATCTCCAGCAGATATATCCCTCCCAATTGAAGCGGCACACTGATGTCAGCTGCTGCTTGTTTGAGATATTTTAGAAAAGTCTGAAGCCTGAGCTTAGATAGGCTATTCATATGGAAAAGCTGGATGGAGCTGCAAATTGGATGGGGCTGGGTCTCAGGGAATCACCAGGGCTGAGAGAATAGTGTGAGCCATGCTAATGGAAACTTTGATACGGCTGCCAATCAGCTCTGTGAAGGGTGAGGTTCCAGCACAGGAACAATGACCTCTGAGACACCCTGTCTAGGAGAAAGCTGCCCTAAAGTTTCTGCCCCAATGCCAGACATAGAGTTCCTCCTGTATGTTCCTGATTCCCCCAAAGCCATTTCACATGCTGAAGCTCAGAGGAAGTGGAACCTTGTAAGTTCATGTGATGACCCTTTAAGAGGAACTGCTGGGTCTCCAATCGACTCTGTGTCACTCAGCAACAATCCCCACTTGTTTTTCTAGCTGGAAATTACAGAGATTGCTCTTCTCAGCACTGGAACCCTGGGCTGGGGGTCTGCTGAGGGGCTAGTGCCCATTGCTCCTCACAGGAGGCATCTCCAGCAGATATATCCCTCCCAATTGAAGTAAATGCCACACATGGGTGTAGGACCAGTGCATTCTTTGCCTTTGCCCCTCCTACCGGTGTTGATGTACTTTCTTTTATATTTCTCTAGTTGTAGGACTTCCATTCAGTCAGCTTTCATGCAATTCTGAATGATGGTTGTTCTATATTTTAGTTGTAATTTTGATGTCTTTGTTGGAGACAGTGAGTACTGGCATTTACCTATGCTGCCATCTTTCTACTCCCCTCTGGTCTTGATTTCTGATGAGAATCAGCTGGGAATCTAATTGAGGAAACCATCCTATCTAATAAAAGACAAAAAGGGTAATCAACTGTACCTCCACTACGCTTCCCATTGGCTAATCAGTGAGATATGCAAATTAACTGCCAACAAAGATGGCGGCTGACAGCCACAAAGCTGAAGCAAGCAGGAGGTTTGCTTGCTCCAGTGATGGAGGAAGCCAAGGTTTCCCACCTGCTGTGGCCTGCTCAAAGC
>NW_006298552.1:109431-156220 GCF_000327345.1 Myotis davidii
GCGCTCCCACAGGGGGAGCTCTGCTCAGCCACAAGCCAGGCTGACGGCTGCCAGCACAGAGGTGGTGGCGGGAGCCTCTCCTGCCTCCTCACCAGCACTAAGGATGTCTGACTGCAGATTAAGCCTGCTCCCTGCTGGCAAGTGGACATCCCCCAAGGGCTGCTGGGCTGCCAGAGGAATGTCTGGCTGCCATTGTGAGCTGATTCTCCAGGGAGTGGGCCTAAGCCAGCAGGTGGACATCCTCTGAGGGGTCCCAGACTGCAAGAGGGCATAGGCCCGGACTGAGGGACCCCCCGCCCCTGAGTGCACAAATTTTTGTGCACCGGGCCTCTAATATATATATAAATTGTTGCTCTGTTCCTGCTTTTAAGAGTTTCTCCATCCTTGGTTTTTAGAAGTTTGATTATAATATATCTCACTGTGGATCTCTCAGTATAAACTACTTTGAGCATGTTGAGTTTCATTATGTGTAGATTAATAATATTTTTAAAACTTAAAAATTTTTGACATTATTTCTTCCAATAATCCTACCACTTTTTTCTTCTTATTCTTTTACCTCCATTTGAATATGTTTGCATGCTTGATTCATTTTTCTATCTATTCTTCTATCTGAATAATCTCTATTAACATATAATCAAACTTGATAATTCTGTCTTCATATGTTCAATCCACTTTTGAACTCTTCTAGCAAAGTCATTTAGTTCTGATATTTTTAAATCAAATTTCTATTTGGATTCATTTCATAATTTTTGTCTTTATTAGTATTTTCTATGTAGTGAGACACTGTTCTCATAGTTTCCTTTTGTTCTTTTTTATTATTTCTTTCATCTCTTTGAACATATTTAAATAGCTGATTTAATATTATTTTTAATAATTCCAACCAATGGGCTTCCTAAGGGGTAGTTATCATCAATTATATTTTTTCCATTATATAGGATATATAGTTTTATTTATTTGTACACATCATTTTTTTAATTTCTTTATTGGTTAAGGTATTACAAATGTGTCCTCATCCCCCCATTAACCCCCTAGCTCCCCCACACACACTCATGCTCTCATCTCCCTGTTGTCTGTGTCCATTGGTTTGGCTTATATGCATGCATACAAGTCCTTTAGTTGATCTTTTCCCCTTACCCCCACACTCCCGTACTTTCCCTCTGGGGATTGATAGTCTGATATTTGTATACATCATGTTTTTATTGAAAATTGGACATTGTGAATATTATAATGTGCCAACTCTGGAAGTCAGAGTCCCTCTTTTCTCGGGGTTTATTTTTTTGCTGCCTATTATAATTATTGCTGTTTTTTAGTGAATTTTTAAAACCAATATTATTGAATCTTTATTTTTATGTCATGACTATGGAATTCTATGTTCCATTAGCTTATTAGTCAGATAATGATTGAGACAGAGATTTTTTTCAATAGTCTCTAACTAAAATGTTCTTCTGTTTCTTGTAGAGTTGTTCCTTGTGTTGCATGCAATTAATACTGGCTCCAGCAGTTTAAAATTGTATCTGTTCTTCCTGTTTGCACATACGTGAAGTGAACAGAGTGGAGCACAGATCATTTTCATGTTTATTTCCTGGGAATGAAAATAGCCTTGGATATGCTTGTTATCTTATACTTTTCCAGGAATACATTGGAGTTTTTCCAAGCCCTTTATCACCCATTTTTCTCTTTTGGTTAGTCTACTGTGTCATTCAAATGTTGTACATTGCTTCAGGCAGCAGAAACTAAAACATTTTCATGTGAACATTTGCATCAAAACCCCCTAGGATAGCAGCTTCAGTATTAATCTGATTCCAAGATAGGTGAGATAAAGACAGACATTTTCTATTTGAGAAATCAAATTTTCATACTTTTTCTGATTTTAACATTTTAACTTTTTCTGTTATTAACCTTTGGACATTTTAAAAGTTATTTGACATTTTTATTTATTCTCATGCATTTAGAACAATGTATACTGTTGAGTTTGCAGCAATTATTAAATTCGTGGTTTAATATTTTTATCTTTATTGTTGAAAGTATTATATATGTCCCCTCTTTTTCCCTCATTGACTCCTTCTAGCTCGCCCCTGTCCCCCATCTCAAGCCTTCACCACACTATTGCATGTATCCTTGAGTTACCCATACACGCATATAAGTTCTTGGGTTATTCTCTCCTCACCCATCCACCCAACCTATCTTCCATCTGAGATTCCACAGTCATTCTATTCCATTCTTCTATGTGTCTAGATCTATTTTGTTCATCATTTAATTTTGTTCATTATGTTCCACATGTGATGCTTGTCTTTCTCTGAGTGGCTTATTTCACTTAGTCTTTGCTCTTAAAACCTCTATATATTCTGCTCTAACCCCAATCACTAGTTATAAATATGTAAAATCTTTCTATCATCTTCTATATTTTATTTTTTAATATTTTCTAGGATTATTTTCCTTTCTGCTTCGGGGTGGATATTTTTTAACTTATCTTTGATTGAATAATTATTTATTTAACCGTGACCATGCATATGTTAATATCCAGCTTTTGTGTTTATTACTTCAGAACTTTCAATTGGTCTTAATTTTTATATTCTAATATTATAATCATTTTAAAGTCTATTTATTTACCCAAAGAAATACCTCAAATATCTGAGTTTTCTTCTAGGTTTCAGTCACATTTCATTGTTTCTAATAATAATATTTTTTCATGAAGGTTGGAGGTTGAATATAAAATATTTTATAAATAATATGTAATGCTGTGCAATCTTTATAGAAATTATGTTTTTTATTTGAAGTAGCAGCTGGCTTAAGTGCACTAGAAATGGTGTGTTACCTTAATATAGTAAAGGGTTGAGAAAAGTAAAAAACAAGCTTCAGTGTTGCAGTGGCAATCTATTTTACTTTCAGATTGATCTCCTCCAAGTCCTAAAAGAATTATGGAATTTTACCCAAGATATTTCTCCTTGGTAGACTCTGAATTCCAAGTTGCGTTCCCAGTCCTATAAGTCTATAAAAATGACCACTTAACTTTTTTACCTTTCAATTTTCTTTTCAGAATATTGCTTAACTCATTGTTATTTTGCTTGACTCATTGTTATTTTATTATAAACTAGAGGCCAGTTGCACAAATTCGTGCACTGGTGGGAACTGGCCGATCAGAGCAGGCCAGACAGGGGAGGGGCTATGGGAGGTTGGCCAGCCAATCCCACCCCCAATTGGGCTGGTTGGCTGGCTGCAGCGCATGTCATAGAAACCGGTTGTTTTAGACGTTCCTGTCACTTGGCTATTATATATATATATAGATAGATAGATAGATCTTAATTGTACAGTCTATACCAGGGATGGGCAAACTTTTTGACTCGAGGGCCACAATGGCTTCTTAAACTGGACTGGAGGGCTGGAACAAAAGCATGGATGGAGTGTTTGTGTGAACTGATATAAATTCAAAGTAAACATCATTACATAAAAGGGTACGGTCTTTTTTTTTTTTTTTAGTTTTATTCATTTCAAACGGGCCGGATCCGGCCCACGGGCCGTAGTTTGCCCATGGCTGGTACATTCGTTATTTCTTGTATTGTTTAATGGCCTTGAATTCTTATATAACATAAATAAGTTGTTATCTTCATTTTCTTCTTATCCTTTTCCTTGTGTACTTTTGCCAAGTTTTTAAAGCAGCTTTAATAATTTGTTTTGATATAATTTTGTGTGCAGAATTCAGTTTGGTTATATCATGTAACATGATTTGTGGATTTTAAAAATTATTTATAACTAATAAATTAGTTTAATTACATTTATTTATAGGGCAAATTGTGGTATTTTATGCAGTGACTAGTATTATTTTTTTATTACTCTTTTTTTCATAGTAATTCTGTGTGTTTATAACTATAGTTTGAAATATATATAAGCTCCCTTAATTGAATCATGATTTTGTCACATACTGGGAACTTTGTGTGAACTTGGGAAAATTATTAGTCTCTTTGTGTTCAAGTTCCCTCATGTCTAAAGTAAGTGTAATAATAACACCTAACCAAGATTATAGTGAAGCTTTAATGAGTGGATATTAAAAAAAATACACACATACCCTTTGAAACAGTCTCAACAAACAGTAAATGTTCAACATATCATTTTATTATTAACATTTTCCCCAAGAACACTATTACATATTTCCATAAGTCTGTTAAAATTATCTTTTATTTCTGGATAGATTTTCAGGTTATATAGTTGATTTTTAAAAAACACATTGTTTCTTTGGAAAATTTTTTATGTCCATATTGGCTCTTGCTGACACATCTTATTTTCTTCCGAATTTTTTCCTTTTAGTTTTTTCAATTATATTTATTTGCATTTTTTTAGTTTTGACCTTTATTATCTTCATCATCTTTTTATTCATAATGTTTTAATGCTGATTCTAATGTTCATTAATTCTCTGATTTTTTAAGTAAAAAAGTCCATTCATCTTGAGCTTCTTTTTATATTCTTCTATTTTGTTGTCAGACATTGCCAGCTCAATTTTCTATCTGTTTGTGGTATTTGTCTTTATTTTTGTGGCCTTTTAAGTCATGGTTATACATAAAGTCATGAGTTTTGTTTTTATCTGTTATATATCCTGTTCTTTTCTACATCTGTCATTTATTTTTTTGAATTATCTTTACATTCCATTTTAGTTTCTATTGAATAAAACTTATCTTTCAATCAAGTATGTATGTTTTAGGCTGTTCTTGTGTGAAGGGATACAAGCAGTAGTACAGAATAGCAAAGATTCCCATACACTCAAAGCAACTCCTTTTGATGTGAGTTTTGTGTATCTGTGTTTATTTGTATATGTGTTTTGTGAGGTGTGTGTGTGTAATTCCTTGTGGTGTTTATTCCTCCAAATTGATAGTGTTCAGCAGCTCACACTTGGCTTTTCAGCTTACATCATCAACTGAATACTTTTTGCAAAGTAGCATACTTGGGTATCTCCAGGGTCATCATTCCTTAGAGCTGCCTCCCTGCGTATTCTCAATTCACAAAATAAATCTAGAGAATTTCCTAAAAACATTCGATGAAATATATTCAAGCTGTATCAAAAAAGGATGTTTTTGAGGAAAGAATCTGACTTTGAGTTCCACTGGCAGTGATACACGATCACTCCCTCTGTATCATCTGTCAGCTATTTCCCTTTAAACTACCCTTATGAAAATTTTTCTGGGTAATCCATAGGACAGAAAATGAAATATATTTAAAAATATCAAGACAGCCCTGGCTGGTTTGGCTCACTGGATAGAGCATTGGCCTGGGGACTGAAGGGTACCAGGTTCGATTCCTGTCAAGGGCACGTACCTTGGTTGCAGGCACATCCCCAGTAGGGGGTGTGCAGGAGGCAGCTGATCTATGCTTCCCTCTCATCGATGTTTCTAACTGTCTATCCCTCTCCCTTCCTCTCTGTAAAAAAATCAATATATCTAAAAAAATAAAAATAAAAACACCAAGACAGGCAACTTGCGTGGCTGAATAATTGAGTGTAGACCTATGAATCAGGAGGTCATTGTTCAATTCCAGGTCAGGGCAAATGCCTGGGTTGTGGGCTTGATTCCCAGTAGGGGGCATGCAGGAGGCAACAAATCAATGATTCTCTTTCATCATTGGTTGTTTCTATCTCCCTCTCTCTTCTTCTCTGAAATCAATAAAAATATATATTTTTAAAAATACCAAGACAGCATCAATGGAACCAACAAATAAAGGAATTACAAAAGATAGAGAACCTACAACAATAAAGATTTGTTGTCATTTGCGATATACAAGTTCTTAATATATACACAGCAAATAAAATATTATCTAAAATTATCCCTACCACTAAATTATATAAATAATAATTTTTAGAAAGAAATATTCTAATGAGATATTTTGATGTAAAAACATAATTTTGAGGAAAGTTTTGGAGATTAAATATTTATCAATATGACATTTTGAGGTTTTATGAATTGGATGGTAAGAGTGACAGGCCTCAAGAAGCTCAAAAAACAACAACACTGAAGCTCAAAGGAATAGCCTTTAAGAAAGTCCCTGTTATATCAATAATCTAGATTAAGTTTAAGATCAGTCACATGTATAATTATCTTTGTTATTTGAAGTACTTTGTACTTATTTTATTCACAGAACTCTTGTAAATATTTGCAACATACATATGCACCCTAGCAGCGATACTTTAATAAAATGGCACTTTAATAAAGATATCTCTACACTATGGTACTTTGAATTGTTAATATAAATAAATATGAAAACAAATGCTAGAATCACACATAATGAAAAATCTGTTTGATAATGGATTGAATTAAAAATGAGATAAATACATCTATTTTAAGGAAGGTCTAGGTGGACACACAAACTTGGAAACTGGAGTGATTTTTGTTTACATAAATAATGAAGGGATTAGCCAAAGGACACATATGCATGATACATAGACAGAGACAACAGTGTGGTGATGGCCGGAGGTTAAGAAGTTGGAGGCTGGATGCTGGGTGGAAGTGGGCAAAGGAGGGGAAATGGGAACATCTATAATATTGTCAACTGTAAAAATAAAGTTGAAAAACTTATTTATTAAAGAAACCATACATAGAGAAAAAATGAATTTCCTCATGAAACTGGAGATTTGAAAACCCATAGGCTGGAGATTTCAAGAGTATGCTTGGACTCACTATAAACAAGATTTCTCAAACAGATTAATTAGTCTGACTATGACTAATGTAAATTTTGTAAAACTGAGTGAATGAAACCCATGTATTAGGACTAAAACTCCATTGAGCTGAACATTATTAGATAAATAAAAGCAAGAGGTTCCCCAAACATTTATTGTATGGTAACCTGGAGTTTAAATTTACAGTTCTTTCAAGCCTACTCAAAATTTTTGGACTGCTGAAAAACAGTTGCAACAGTCAATCTTGAAATAAAGCAATAAATATACAGGGTATTCTTCTTAGGCTAAGCTATTAAGTAATATAAGAGACATTGCCCCAAACAGTCATGTCTTAGATAGTTTTATATTTAAAATCAGTCATATTATGTATCAAACTTTCTAATTCTAGACCCACCTATGGTTCACTGAAGGAAAATAACCCATTAAGGTTAAGAAATGCCATTTATCAGTAGAATTGGGGTTTCTGGAAAATGTTTGCTGATGCAAAGCTCCTGCTAAGATATACAATAATACCCAATTCATATTATAAAAATAAATTGAGTTTTGACTGTTATTTCTTATTCTTAAGCATCAGGTAAGGCTGTAAGTTAAACATTTAGTTGTTTTGGGGATATATTTGTATTCATAGATATCAATCATTATTCATATAATGCTATTTTAACATGATTGAGAATGGCAAATACACACCAATCATATTGTTGGTCAAAATGTTTGAATTTTAGGCTACTTGAAAAGAAATAAGGAAAAAATGCCCATTAGAAATAACTTTATCATGATGACTTAGAGAGCAAGTTATCTAGGACTGGGCAGTGTTTTCCAATTATTATTTTCTAAGTTAAGGAAGCATCTATAATCTTAGTAAATAAATGCTGCATTCTCATGAATATTTTAACTGATAATCCTGTCTGTATTAAAGCCTCCCAGGTAATTAAATTTTTCAAATATTCAGTTTTATTAAATGAAAAATTAAAGTTTGATTGAGTTTAGACATTTTTCTTAAGCTCGATGCAGATTTTATAAGGGATATATATTTTGTCAGTTGCTTAGTAACCCTGCAGTATGAAAAGCTAGGGAGTGGTTTTATAACTTACTTTGTGTATAATATTTTGAGGATTTTAATAATCCATTGTTGTCTATTAGGTACAATCTGCTGCATTCTGTTATTGCTGTGTGCCCTCTGAGCAGCAATTCTATTATATTTCCTTTAAATATCTCTGAGATTGATTATTACTGACAACACATCTTTTCAGAATGCTGTCTGTGGCTAGAGCTAAAGTATTTCAACACTGTTTCTTCATATAAGAAAGAAATAAGAACAAATATTTATTCTATGTTACTTTAGTTGCCATGGACACTTATAACATATTTCCAAAAGTGTAGAAGTATTAAGGTTTTCTAATAAATAAAACTTCACAAAAATTAAAAAAATAATTCAACTATTTTTAGTATCTGTCTATGGATGTCCATATATCCGTTTAAGCATATAGTTTTGTCTCAGTATGCATGTGTGTGTTTTTGAGTGTGTGTTATAAACTGAATATGTATGTAATTATTACATATTTCTTTAAGGTAGTTAAAAATAAATGTATTCATTTATTTATAAGGTGAACAAAGCATAAAAAGCAATATCTAACCTATAATAATAATAAAAGCGTAATATGCTAATTAGACCAGAGAGCGAAATGACCAGTCTCTAAGATGCACACTGACAACCAAGGGGCAGAAGCTCAATGCAGGAGCTGCCCCCTGGTGGTCAGTGCACTCCCATGGGGGAGTGCTGCTCAGTCAGGAGCCAGGCTCATGGCTGGCAAGCGCAGTGACAATGGTGGGAGCCTCTCCCACCTCCATGGCAGCACTAAGGAGCAGGGAGCCTAGCGGTAAGGAGCAGCGAGCAGGAGGGTGGTAAGGAGCAAGGGGTCCCCGACTGTGAGAGGGCACAGGCCAGGCTGAGGGATCCTCCCCCCATAGTACAAGATTTTTGTGGCCTGGGCCTCTAGTCTATCTAATACAAAAGACTAATTAAGCACATCAAAAATGTAGTCAAATAGAAAATAAGTTAAAACAAATACTCAAACTGAGGATTAGTCAGGAAAGCTAAGAAATGCGACAGTGACACTCAGTCTCAAGTTTCAGTATATTGACACAGCAAAAATTTATTTCTCCTCCATACTACATGTACAAAGCAGAGCAGAAGTGTCCCCAAAGTTATGTTTAGGTGATGCTCATATTGTAGACACCAAAAGATAATGATCTAATTATTTGTCATTTATATAGATATTATATATATTTTTGTGACCTCAGCAATAATTTTAAGAAAGGAATACATAACATGGCTGTGAAAATAATCTTAATTCTTGAAACCCACTCTGCATTTGTTATTCTGTTAGAGAAGGGGAGTGTAAAACATGCTGTGGTATTAAACAATCTCAATACCTCAGTGGCAAAACACAATACAATATTCTCACTCATCTTTAATTCACTTGAGTCATATTTATTGTAGCTACTCAATGACCATGTTGATGATAGTTTCATCTCATCATATGTTTCCTATGAATGCTGAAGAACAGAGGAACAAATAAGATTTTGTTCTTAGTTCTATTATCCAGATAGAACCATGATACCTGCTTCAAATCGCTGACTAAAATTAGTTACCTGGTCAGTACTTTACAGTGTCTGAAGAGAGAGTGAATCCAGGACATTGGGAAAATTGGGTGAATATTACAAAGACAAATTGAGAAAAAATATAAATCTAAAGGATACATATTTTATGATAATTTTGTTTCAACTGTTATTCACATTATTACATACAAGCATATGTATGCACATACACACATATAGAAAATGAACAAGTTGGTCTTAACGGGGTTAAAATGTATTGTTATGTTTATATATGTTCAAATTTATTTTTAGTTATTATCAGTATTATTTTAAGTAAGAATATCTTGATTGATACAGTACATGTCACATCTCTTCTCATCTGTTAACCTTTCATACATTTTGCCGTATGAGAAGAGCTATTGTTGTTAGTGAAATACACAAAACAATCCTGACAGTGATTGAGAAAAATCAATTTCATCAGAACAATATACTCTAGAGAAAACACAAAATTGTTCTAAGGAAAACTGTCATTGATTTATTTTTGTATCATGACACAAGCAAAATGTACAATTCCATACAACTTTTTCCATTGCACTCGTTTTCATTCATTGTACCCACCAAGGAAAAATAAAACTTCATATATATTTCCTTGATCTATTTTACTTTAAGATAGGTTAGAACCTGTGGGTCGTGACCCTTGAAAATACATCCTGCATATCAGATATTTACATTACGATTCATACCAGTAGCAAATTTATAGTTATGAAGTAGCAACGAAAATAATTTTATGGTTGGGGGTCACCACAACATGAGGAACTGTATTAAAGGGTCGCGGCATTAGGAAGGTTGAGAACCACTGGGTTAGATGATATATTATACCTTAGACATTTATACTATGTTTATTAAAAAAACACGTTATAATCTTTGATGTTTTAGGTTCTTTTGTAAATATATAAAAAGTGTAAATAAATCAAGGTGACTTAATAATGTAGCTCAATATTTAAAAAATAAAAGAATCAATACATACATATCCTGAAATTCACACCAGTACCATCAATATGCTCATCACCATTACCTTGCAACATTATTGAATTTGTGCAAATAATTATGTGATGTTATTTTATTCCAAGTTTGTATATAAAAAATTACACAAAGTTAATACAGAGATAGAGGAATTTCATTATCCTCATGAATGTCATTTAAACTACTGGTGGAATAGGAATTTTACAAAATTGTGATAAATTATAATTCAATTAAAAAGTCTATGAGATTTTAATCCACAAGTGACAACAAGAAACATTCTGTCTGGAAAATAGGAAAGTTTTGTATTTCAAAATTAAATTCACAGAGGTATTAATAGCGTATTAAATAATAAATGTACATTGCATGGTTAACTTAGAGAAATCCTGTAATAAGCATTAGAAAATTGGGGAGAAGTAGAAAATATTTGATTAACCAAATTAATATTTGATTATACTTCACAGCCCAGAGAGGAAATAATAAAAATATTTCATTAGAGAGTATAAATTGTAATTTCAATTAGTGAATAGGCTGGGTTTCAATATAGGATACTTCTTGAGAAAAATCAAAATAAAAATATTCAACTAAGCCTGGTTGGCATAGCTCAGTGGTTGAGTGTCAACCTATGAACCAGAAGGTCATAGTTCTATTTCAGGTCAGGGTACATGCCCAGGTTACACACTTGTTCCCCGGTTTGGGGGGGGGGGGTTCGTGCAGGAGGCAGCTGATCAATCATTCTCTCTCATCATTGATGTTTCTATTGCTCTCTTTCTCTCCCTTCCTCTATTAAATCAATACAAATATGTTTTAAAATATTCAACTAAATATAAAAAACAGAATACTAAAGGAGAATATTTGGCATATTTAAGATTTTTTTGTTTTAATCTATAGAAATAGTACTTTTAAAACAAATTTAAAGTATACTTTGTTTTAAGGAAACTCCATACTATTTTCTATAGAGGCTGCAGCAGTCTGCATTCCCACCAGCAGTGCACTAGAGTTCCCTTTTCTCCACATTCTCCTCAGCACATGTTGTTTGTTGATTAATTGATGGTAGCCACTTTGGCAGGTGTGAGAGAATATCTCATTGCCCTTTAAATTTGCATCTTTCTGATAATTAGTGACTTTGAGCACTTTTTCATATGTCTCTTGACCCTCTTTGTGTACTGCTTGGAGAAGTATCTATATAGGTATTTTGCCCATTTTTTAATTGGATTGTGAATTGTATGAGTTCTTTATATATTTTGGAAATTAACCCCATATCCAATTTATCATTAGCAAATATGTTCTCCCATTCAATGGGTTCTGTTTACATTTTGAGGATGGTTTCTTTCTTTTTATAAAATATATTTTATTGATTTTTCACAATGAGGAAAGGAGAGGGATAGAGAGTAAGAAACATCGATGAGAGAGAAACATCGATCAGCTGCCTCCTGCACACCTCCTACGGGGGCTGTGCCCGCAACCCAGGTACATGCCCTTGGCCAGAATCGAACCTGGGGCCCTTCAGTCCACAGGCCAACGCTCTATCCACTAAGCCAAACCGGTTAGGGCAAGGATGGTTTCTATTGTGAAGAAGCTTTTTATAATTTGATGTATTCCCATTTGTTTATTTTTTCCTTTGTTTCTCTTGCCCTAAGAGATGTATTGGTGTAAATTCTGCTATGTGAGATGTCTAAGATTTTGCTGACTATGTTTTCTAATATTTTTATGATTTTAAATATGATTCTAATATTTTAATCATTTTGAATTTATTCTTACATATGGTGGAAGCTGGTGGTCTACTTTCAATTTTTTGCATGTATCTGTCCAATTTTCCCAACACCATTTATTGAAGAGACTGTCTTTGCTCCATAGTATGCTCTGTCTCCTTTATCAAATATTAATTGAACATAATGGCTCAGGTGGATTTGTGGGGTCTGTTCTGTTCCATTGATCTATATGTTGAATTTTGCCAGATAATTTTTGTGTCAATTGACATGAACAAATACTTTTTCTGCTCTCATCTGTTTATATAGTGAATAATTTATTGATTTTTACATATTGAACCAGATTTACATATCTGGAAAAAACTTACTTGGTCAATGTGCATTATTTATAGTTATGGTTTACTGAATTCAGTTTGCTAAAATTTGGTTGAAGTATTTTGCATTGAATTTCATGAGACATTTTGATCTATAACTCCTTTTATTTTCTGTCTCTCACTCTTTTTCCTCTGCTATTCCTCTTCTCTTTCCTTCTTTTTCCCATCTCCTTTTTCTCTTCTCTTTCTCCCACCCCCCTTTTATTTAATTTATTGAGGTGACAATGGGTAACAAAATTATATGTTTCAGGTGCTCAACTCCATAACACATTACCTGTTTACTGTATTATGTGTTCACCATCCCAAGTAAAGTCTTCACCCATCACCATTTATCTCCCTATACCCTCCTCTACCCGGCTCCCTAGGGAGTCACCACACTGTTATTGGTATCCAAGAGTATTTTATCTCTTTTCTTTTTTTTTTCTCAATCCCTTTACCCAACCCTACCTTTCCCAAGCTGTCAGCCTCCACTCTATCTATGAGAGTGTCTCTATTTTGATTAATTCATTTTGTTCATTAGATACCAAATATGACTAAAATTATATGGTATTGGTCTTCATTTGACTGGTTTATTTCACTTAGCATAATGTTCTCTAGGTCCATCAATACTATCACAAAGGGTAAAAGTGCCTTCGTTTTTTATGGTCTAGTAGTATCCTGTTATGTAAATATACCACAGCTTTTCGAAAGAATATATGCTTCCTTACGTTCATTGCAGCATTATTTACAATAGCCAAGATTTGGAAGGAACCCAAGTGTCCATCAGTAGATGAGTAGGTTTAAAAAGCTGTGGTACATTTACACAATGGAATACTACGCAGCTGTAAAAGAGACAGAACTCTTACCATGTGCAACAGCATGCACGGACCTGGAGAGTATTATGCTAAACTAAATAAGCCAGTCACAACAAGATAAATACCATATGATTTCACTTATATGTGAAATCTACTGAACAAAATACACTGATAAACAAAACAGAATCAGAGGCATGGAAACATAGAACAAACTGACAATAGTTAGAGGGGTGGGGGATAGGGGAACTGGATGAAAGAAGGTGAAGAGATCAGTCAAAGAACATATATGCATAGCCCACGACCATAGATAACAGTGTGGTGAAGGTCAGGGGAGGGGGTGATGAGAGCTGGGTGGGTAAAGGGGGTAAAATGGAGGACACCTGTAATATTTTATTGATTTTTTACAGAGAGGAAGGGAGAGGGATAGAGAGTTAGAAACATCGATGAGAGAGAAACATCAATCAGCTGCCTCCTGCACAGCCCCCATTGGGGATGTCCCCGAAACCGAAGTACTTGCCCTTGGGCGGAATCGAACCTGGAACCCTTCAGCCCGCAGGCCGGCATTCTATCCACGGAGCCAAACCGGTAAGGGCTGCTTTTGTCTTTGATATTATTGTTGGCTGTTATCTTTCTTCTTCATTGCTGTAAGTCCATTTTGCTCCTTTTCCACCTTGATTCTTGAGCTAAGAAATTATTGATTGAGACTGTTCATTTTTTATTCTAATGTAAACAGTTAATGCTCTAAATTTTCCTCTTAGTGCTGCTTTATCTGCATCTCACACATTGGCTATTTTATTGTTTTGTGTGTTTTTTCCCCATTTTATTCAGTTATATGTATTTGTATTCAGTTCATTGTACTTTATTTTATTTTTATATTGTTTGAGCCATGGATTATCTTAAATCTGGAGATTAATCTGTTGTCCTTATGCAATTGATTTCTCCTTTTATTCCATTATTTTCAGAGACTATGCTTTGTTTGATTTCCATTTTTTAAAGTGTTAAAATTTCTTTTATGACCCAGGATAGTGTCAATTTTGCTCCACATTCCATGGACACCTGAAAAAATATGTACTGTGTTGATAGATGAGTGTTCTATAATGTCAGCTATATCTTGTTTTCTGGTAGTATTCACTTCATCCATATACTTATTGATTATGTGTCTAGTAATTTTATCAATTGCTGAGAATGTAGTGTTAAATTCCGCAACTACAAATATAGTATTTTCTACATTTTAAGTATTTAAGTTTGGTGCTCTGATTATTGATGCATACATATTTAGAATAGATGCATCTTCTGGTAGATTGACCCTTTTATTATGTAGCATTCTCCTTTGTTTATAGTAATTTCATTATCAGAAATATTCTTCACTTGATATTTATAGATCTACTATCAAATCTCTTAAAATTTGTTTCTGCATAATATATCTTTTAAATTTATTTTTTTCCAAATAATTTATATTGTTAGGTTTGAAGTAAGTTTATATTAGACAGAATATAGTTTACTGTGTTTTTTATACACTGTAAATCTCTGTTTTTTTATTTGGTGTATTGAGACATTTACATTTAAAATAATTATATTAGAATTTCAGACTATCCTGGTTTATTAGTTTTTTGTTTCCTCTGTTTCTCATTTATCCATTTCATTTCTTTGTATTTCCTATAGATTACTTAAATATTTATATATTCACATTTTATTTTATTTATAATTTTTTTACTATATTGCTTTGCATAGTTTTCTTAGGGGTTCAGATAGGTATTACAATATTAAACATCACAACCCATCAGTGTTGTTGTTTTACCACTTAAAAAGTGTCAAACCCTTACTTTCACTTAGGTCTCTCATAATCATAATATTTTAACTGTATTTCTTAATAATTCCCTTTATACACATTGAGTAGCACATCTGATGATGTTTAAAATTTGCTTCCATTATAAAATAAAACTTTAAAGGAATTCATGAAGTAAAGATATTCTGTTATGTTAACTCTATTGTTACCCATTCTGTTGCTCTACTTTCTTTTCTGAATTACCCAGAATTACTCTGGTATTATTTTACTTTTTATTATACAAGCTGATTTTAGGCTTATTGTAAAACGTTTGATCTACTAGAAAAAGATTCTTTTCACTTTCCTTTGTCTGAGACTAATCTTTTCCTCCTTTGTTCCTGAAGGATGGTTTTGAGTTTGACAATTCTTCTACCACTTGAAAAATTTAAGAGAATAGATCTTAAAATTCTCATCATAATAAAAACAAATGTAATGAGCCGGCCCGTGTATCTCAGTAGTTGAGCATCGGACCATGAACCAGGAGGTCATGGTTCAATTACAGGTCAGGCACATGCTCAGATTTGGGGTTTGATCCCCATAGCGGGCATGCGGGAGGCAGCTGATCAATGATTATCTTTCATCATGATGCCTCTCTCCCTCCCTTCTTGTCTCTGAAATAAATAATAAATACACACATAATAAAAAAATAAATAGTAACTATATTGGTGGTTATTAAATAGACAAAAAATGTTTGAGAAAAAACAATCTGTGCTTCTTTCTTCTGGTCTCTATCCAGCTACATAAAAATATGTTGTAATTCTAACTCTGTTCATTTATAAGTAATGTGACATTTCCTTACCTGCTTTTTAGATTTGTATCTCTAGTTTTACAAAATTTAATTATGATTTTTCTTGGTATGCATTTATTTGGATATTTTAAAATGGGCTTTAGCTACTCAAATTTATTTTTGTAGCAGTTTTATTAGTCACTTTAAAATCTTTGTCAAATAATCTCAACATCTGATTCATCTCAGAACTGGGTTCAATTGAGCTTTTGTTTTAAATTTAAATTTGAAATTTTCTAGATTTTACTATGTTGTGAGAATTTGATCCTATTTACTTCCTCTAGTTTGTCATTCAGCCATTTTGTCCAGATTTTACATGGATGTTCTTTCCTATGTTGATGGGATTTAGTTCCATGACAGTTTACTTTTCTGAGCCTTTGTCAGGATTTTCTGGTCCACTTTGTTTCAGTGTTATGGATGCTCCTTTTGAACTCTTGCTTATGATGTTTACAGAGCAGAAAGAGCCGTTCTGAACCAATAGCTTTGACTGGACAAACTTCATGGGAAATTAGGACAAACCTACTTAACCTGGGTCTCATATTGTGCAAAATGGAATGCTAGGAGATACAGGACAGCGCTGCTGATGTTGCTGAACACAGATTGGGTTACACACTAGGGAAAAAATTGTGGAGCAGGGATTAGAACAGCTTGAGTTTTCACTGCTCCCACTGTTGTCAGTATCTAGGACCACAAACTGGAATCTTAGTTTGAAGTGAGTTTGGGAGTTCCCCATTAAGTCTCTGTTAGACTTGCTGTTTCCAAATCATTTTTCCAGAGAGAGACGGTTTTTTGAAAATGTTTTATTTGTGCCTGTTGGCATTTATCAGAATGCAGGCCCATCTGATAAACAGTCTGGTATTTTATAGGAAATAAAAGAATTCAGGGAACTCATCATATTCTTATTACTCAAGTCTTGAAGATTCTAGGTAGCCCAACTTTTTTTTCAGCTTTCAAAGTCAGGTTTCCATTTAGACAAAAACAAAACACACACACACACACACACACACACACAACACACACACAACACACACACACACACACACACACACAAAGGAAAAAGTGCATTTCTGCCATCTCATTCTAGAACCAGAAGCCATATTAATGTTCTTTTAAATAACATATTTTGTTTTATCTGTGATTTTGATAATGTCTTTTCCAGACTCTGAGAAATACTACAACTGTATAGAAACTTATTCTATCCAACTCACCTCTCTTTTCTCCAAACTATTCAATGTTACTCTTGGATTTATGAGCTTGAATTATTTGTTATCAGCAAGTAGCTAGGGGTCAAATATCTCTCTTCTTTTCTTATATTATGTTAGTTGTAATATTTCTTCATTGCTGGACAGAATTCATACACTATTTCATCATGCTTATCTTTGATTCCTTTTTCTTCACACTAGTAAAATATATTCAAAATCAATCATTTTATTATGGCATAATGCTACTCAAAATTTGAGCTATGGGAAATGCCAGTTCAGAAACATTATTTTCTATTTTAAAATAAGATAACTGAATGTAAGTATTTATAAACTTTTCTAGAAATATAAGCTCAAGATCCCCCAGGGTTCTATTATGCATTTAACTGAAATATTGGTTCTTGGAAGATTCCTTCAAATCATCCTTGGTTAGTTGCCTTAACAGGACGCCATCTTACTTCACAAAAAAACAGTTGTCAGATACAGGTTTCTGGTTTCAATGATGCATTCAATTTCAAAGGAAAAATTTGTTTCAAGATCACAAAAGAACAAATTAAAGAAGTATTAACTAAAAAAATATCATAATTCTAATATGTTAAGACATAGTTGAGTTCTTAAGTAATATTGGTTGATTTTTTTAAATCACCCATATATAGACCCTCAGTAAATAATATCCTATATAATAAATGCATAATATGCTACATGTCCGATTGTCCATTTAAACAATCAAAGCGTGATATGCCAATGATATGCTAAGGCCACTCAACCACTCACTATGACATGCACTGACCACCAGGGGGAAGACACACTGACTGGTAGCTTAGCTTGCTGCTGGGGTCTGGCCAATTGGGACTGAGAAAGACGGGGCAAACACACCCTGGAGCCCTCCCACAGCCCTCCCTCCCTGGCTGGCCAACCTCCCATGTCCCTCCCAGGCCCCAGTTGTGCACCAGTGGGGTCCCTTGGCCTGGACTGTGCCCTCTCGCATTCCAGGACCCCTCGGGGGATGTCAGAGAGCCAGTTTCGACCTGATGGCAGAACGACCGGTCGCTATGACATGCACTGACCAACAGGGGGCAGATGCTCAATGTAGGAACTGCCCCCTGGTGGTCAGTGTGCTCCCACAGAGAGAGCACCGCTCAGCCAGAAGCCGAGTTCATGGCTGGTGAACACAGCAGCAGTGGCAGGAGCCTCTCCCGCCTCCACGGCAGTGCTAAGGATGCCCAACTGCCAGCTTAGGCCCACACCCCAGGGGAGCGGGCATAAGCTGGCAGTCGAAGACCCCTCAAAGGCTCCTGGACTGTGAGAAGGTGCAGGCTGCAGGCAGATGCTCTATCCACTGAGACAAACCAGCTAGGAAAAATCTTATATTTTTACTTTATTTCTACTCTCCTTCTCAGGGGTGATAAAAACAAACAAAAGGAAAAACAAGAATAGTTTAAAAAAAAAGTGTTTTGTAACCATCTTTTTCAAATTTATTAACTTTTTAGGTTTAGATCAGAGCATTTGGCTAAATGTCTCTTACTTGAAGTTTTTATTGGGGGAAAAAAACAACAACAACCTAAGACATTGATGTGCAAGTCTGAAGTAGAGTTACTTTGTCTGAAGCTGTTAGGCCAGTTTGTTAAATTAGATTTTGTCTACTTTATATGCTAGGGATTAAATCCAGTATCTAATAAACTGGCAAGTTCCTTTAGTGGTATAGTAAACCTTCAGAAAGATGTTTTCTCTTGAACATATAGTCAAAGGAGAAGTAAGCAGATGCTAATATGATAAAAATATATCCTATAAAATTATTTATTTCAGGTCAATTGACTTGGACACATCTATATTATCTACTAGATATTATATTACAAAATATGATAATTTCTTCCAGTTATCTTTGTGTTACAACAAAATACCCTAAAAAATGGGCTTTTTACAAATCATTCATTTTTTTCAAGTTTCTCAGTTATTTTTCTTAAAGTTTGGACTGGCTTAGTCAAATCTTGTTGAACTCGTTTCCTCATGTGACTGACATCATGTATTTTGTCAGCATATGGCTGGATGATGTCGGAGGCTTCAATCACTTATATGGAAAGTGGCAGGCAGTTGCTAGATGATATAACAGCAGCAGTTGAGTTACATGTGTCTTATCCTACAGTACACTAGTTTGGAGTTCTTCATACAGCAGTTATATAAATAACAAGAATAGCAAAAGAGGGCAAGCCCAAATGTTTTCAAATCTCTTCTGGTTTGAGTTTTCTTGTGTTCTATTGTTTAAAGAAGTTTGAAGATACATTGTATAGAGTTTATGAGGAAGGCAACTATCAAAGTACATGCACATAGGAAGAGTACACATATTAATGCAATAATTTACAGTAATTTCCTCCCAGTTAAGTTATATCTCCCAACATAAAGAAAATATACATATAGACTCCTATCACTCCCAACTATCTCATCCAATCAGATACTGAGACTGGATTTTTATGCTTTGAAATTATAGGCAGTGATGGCTTTTCAGATGCAGCTCCTATTGATTTAGAATTCAAACAACATAAATTAAATAAAAAAATAAAAAATGCAAAACAGCATACAATGGTGACATAAAGACAGGATAAGAGTAGTAGTCACTCACATTTGAAAATGAAAAAATGGGAAGTTTATAGCAATGTGGGAGCCACACAATTCTACCAATTTTGAATTCATAGAATATTTTTTTTTTGCCTATGTTCCTTTCCCAAAGTAGCTTTTCATTTATTATTGTTTATGGATCTTATCCCTATGATCTGAAACTTTTTTTATAAAAAATATTGTGTGTAGCTTAGTATCTTTCTTAATCTGCTTCCTGTTCATGTCATGCCAGAGCTTAAAACCCTATTTTGAATTTTTTATTTAGATCCTTTTAGTCCAAGCTAGCACAGCTTTCACCAATATAACAACTTTGGATTTCAGCCAAAGCAGATTGGTTCCTTTGCTTGCCTAAATTTTTACCCCACAATTAGTGTTGGGCATATTTCTGTAAACTTTGGGGATATCAGGCTGCTGTGATGTAATGTATTTAAAATTCTTAGGAGCCTTTTGGTCTGGTTAAGTAAGTATACTAGGAAATAAGTCATTCATTAGTCTTAATCATTCACCTTTACATATTCTTAATTTCTTGCTTTAAGAAAGTTTTTGAAACTTAAGAACCCAGAATTGATAACAGGTTTTATTTACTAAGAAAGTTCTACTCATCCTAAATTATGTTTTCGATCTGTAATGTTTCAGTTTAGTGTATATTCTTTTGCATATTATAGTAGATAGATAGCTATAAATAAGCCAATGATACTTCCAAATTTCTACCTAGAGATCATCTGCCAATTCCCACAAGCACATTATATTCTTTTTTCTTCTGTTCCAAGTTATCACAGTCAACATCCTTCAATTATTTCACTATTCTATAATGTAAGTTACCATTTTCCAAGCTATTGTAATTCCCCATTGCATTGCCATTCTTAGAATTTTTATATTGTTGCCTTCTACCAAATTTAGCCTGGATAGTTTAAATTTTGGTAATGACAGCAGATATTTCTGTATTACTTAATCTATTTCTATAGCAGTTGCCTATTACTTCATAACAAACAATCCCAAACTTAGTGTCTTTAAATTAAAAATATTTTTCTCATAATTCTGTGGGTTGGCTACCATACTATTCATTTTAATAAACTGAATTACACATGCAGTTGAACAACCTAAGAGAAAGTTCAAGTAGAAAAATGTTATACTATAAATTTGAAAACAGACATCAAGTTATAGTTTAATAATTTCAACATTATTAAAGTTTATAAGATGACTTGTGAATGAGAATAATAGAAATGTTGGAATAATTCATAGGAACATAGCCAAATAGTTGGTGCCAGGTAAATTTTTCAGTTAAAATAAAAACCCCAAGTAGGTTGCAAGATTAAACATAAGACTATTTTCTAGTAGATGGTAATAAAAGAAAATGGGAGAAGAATAGGCTGGCTTTATGATTTGCTTTGGATTTCTCTATCAATAACTCAAGCATAAGAATCAAGAGAGATGTGTTTTATATTAGGAACAAAGGGTGAGTTAATAACTAACTATAATATTTTTAATTTAAAAGAATATTAACCTTAGAAACTTGGTCCAGGACTTGACAAAATTGAGAGATTTCAATCAGGTAGAATGACCTTTAGGAAGAAGTTAAAACTACATAAACCAAACACAACATGGCAATTTATGTTAGATGAGGGTAAGTCAGAGAGATATGGTTGTTCTGATATGCAAGCTATAATTGACATATAATTTTTGAGTAGGAGCACCAAGATTTATCACTTTCATCTGCTTCCAATAATTTTGATATCTGATGAGAGGTTTTCTACTTTCTTTCTTGAAGATACTAATTTCATAAGTATAAAGGTATCCTTTTGTTTTCCTCATGAGTCTTCTTTTATTATTTATTATATTTATTTGATCAAGTATTTTTTTTTAGTTCTCATCCACTCGAATCCTTGCAGCTTCAGGGGTGGGCAAACTTTTTGACTCGAGGGCCTCAATGGGTTTTTAAACTGGACCCAAGGGCCGGAACAAAAGCATGGATGGAGTGTTTGTGTGAACTAATATAAATTCAAAGTAAACATCATTACATAATGCTATATTTTTTTCTCTTCCCTACTGATAACTTTTGTCTTCCAAATCTAGAGATATTTTGTACCAAAAAAAGACCTCATTCATAAATGTCCATTGATTCATCAAGGTACACAGTAATTCATACCTCCAATACAAAGGTACTTACATTTACATCATGAAAAAATCTCTTTACTTGAATAAATTTATCATTTCATATTTCCAAAATGAATGGGTAAGAAGGTTCACAAGTATATGCTTCTCCTTACCTTCCACAACATCATAAAAACTGTAGAAGCATATCTATAGAGGTTTCAGAATATTTTAGAGTTATTTTCAGCAATTTAGCCCTCTTATCAACTACCACTGAGTTCTATTTCCTCTTATAAGATTCTCAAAACTTGATCAAATCTCACACTTACCCCATTTGTTTCTATCAACATGAAATATTGACAAATCCAGTGGGGGTACAGGTTGGGTTTAAAAAATATGGGACATATCTATGATATTTTCTTCTGTGATATATTGACAAACTTTTTCTTTATTATGTCTTCCTATTTCCAGGCAACATGAATTATTTGACAGTAAGAGAGTTTTATTAACAGCTGCCGTCTGAGAGGAGTATTCTTGTGAATCCAAGTAACTGACACTTTCTACACCCGCAAGGATCTATTCTTACCACAAAACTGTTCAAAGAAAACAAACAAACAAAAACTAAAAGGCTAGCCAGTGTTCCCAAGGAAATGGTATTAGTCATCTTGAAACCAAAAGGCAGTGGTCAGGTTGAGTTCTTTGTCTCCCAACATGGAAGAATGAACTCAGGGACAAAGATGGCAAGCTGCAAGGGGAAACAGTTTATTGAGACACAGATTCCCTGCAGCAAGAAGCGACAGGAAGGAGGACCAAAGCAGGTTACCCCTGAAGCTGAAGCTCTTTGTATAAGGATATACTGTATGCATACTTTGCTAGCTTTTGATTGGTCTTTTCAAGGTATTTCGTGTAATACCCAATCATTTCAGAACTTCAGTTCCTGCCTGCAGAAGCTAATTTGGGACTGTCACTTCAAGTCTGGATAGATATTACTGTCCCCTCCCAGCTTGGCTCAGTCCTGCCCACCCCACCGGGTTCAACCCTAGGTCATCCTGTTTGTTCCAGCAATTTTTTTCCTGGAACCAGGAGCAGCCAGCAAGTTGCCTCAAGTCGCTCCTAGAATTCTCTCTTTAGCTTCCCCTCTCCAGTCCCGTCTCCAAATGTCTAGTCTCTATTTCCTCAATATAATGACCAAAGAAACTCAGGAAGTTATTGTGGATGACATTAAGAATGTGTCCATTAAAGTATGACCAAATGACTTTCTATTTTTCTCTTAGTTTTTCAGCATTTCTAAAGGAAAGAAAAAAACAAAAACAAACCTCCAATCATTGAGAAATCAGTAATCACTGTATCAATTATTCTATTTCATATGCGGTGGCATCAACAATAAGAACTATTAAAACCAACATTAAGCTAGCAACACTGGTATCCTGTGCCTGTTCCTTCCATGTATCTCACACATAGCATGATAAATACCTTTCTATTTTAAAATTATATATATATGATACACACACACACACACACACACACAGACACACACATATACACTGAGTGGCCAGATTATTATGACCGCCTGATGTTTGTAGACAAATTAGCTATAATTTCACACTGAAGTTGCTAGAGGGCCAGACCATTATAAATAGGGAGGCAGGTTGTTTGCCGTGACAGTAGAAGTGATTTTTTTCTGAAGATATTGGTAAACAACTCGATTTAACAGCCTTTGAACATGGGAGAGTCTGCAATATATATGTATATATAATCTCCAAATGATAATAGAGAAGTTTCAAATCCAGGTTCATAGAGAAACAAGAGGTGATTCAGAGAATCAGCAATAATGGCTGTGAGCTACCAAGTGTTTACACCTTTTCTTCAAGTCTCCAAATCTTTCATGAATCTGATTTGAGATTCTACCCTAACCAGAAACATACAAAAGAAAATGGAATTTGGAAAAATATAGTTCAACCTAGTCAAATTGACAAATTAAAAATCTATACAACCCAGTAGAAAAATCAGGGGTTGGTAACAATTAGATATTTAAGCATAGAAAATGTACCATAGCTAAAGAACCAGATCATTTGAATAATTTATAAAAGAAAATAGAATTGGCCAAATAAATGTAAAAAGGTTGTTCAAAATCTCTACTATCCATAACTTTACAAAGTAAAGAAATCAAATTTAGGTAGAATTGCTTTATTATTTTACCACCATCAGAGATACAAAGGCAATATAAGAGTACCATTATTCATTGTTGAGGCAAATGCAAATTGTACCACAATAATGTAGCAAGATTTAGAGATCCATATGTTATTCTCTTTCATTAGGCTGATCCTGTGATTTAAAAATAATAAAGGAAGTCCTAGCCGGTTTGGCTCAGTGAATAGAACATCAGTCTGCAGACTGAAGGGGCACAAGTTTGATTCTGGTCAAGGGCACATACCTTGGTTTCAGGCTCCTCCTGGTCCTGGGCCTTGGTCGGGGAGCATGCAGGACACAACCAACCAATGTGTTTCTCTCACATCAATATTTCTCTCTGTCTTTCCCTCTCTCTTCCACTCTCTCTAAAAAAATCAATGGAAAAATATCTTCGGATGAGGATTTAAAAAATAATAATAATAAAGGAAAGCATTAATGAATATGCATGTCTATTGGAACAATGTACGGTGGCAAAAGAAGGCAAAAATGTGAACTGTGACTGGGATATAATTAATTTATGTACTTTATAGAAGCATTAAAAAGCAGCAGTTAAATGTATATTAATTAATAATAAACAACTTAACCCTACAACTTAAAAAATTAGAATGAGAACAACAAGATGGTATTTATGATAAACTCAAATTTAGGTGAGATTAGTATAACAAGCAATCTAGACTTCCTTAACATATTAAATATTATGAATGATCCAATGGCTGCCTTAATTAAAAGTGGTTAGAATGAGAAAAAGTAAAACAAATAAATAAATATCTTTAAGCCTGGTTGGTGAGGCTCAGTAGTTGAACATCAACCTATGAACCAGGAGGTCACAGTCTGATTCCTTGTCAGGGCACATGTCCCAGTTGTGGGCTAGATCACTAGTATGGGGAATGAAAGAGGCAGCCGATCAATGACTCTCTCTCATCAATCATATTTCTACCTCTCTTTCTTCCCCTCCCTTCCTCTCTGAAATCAATATAAGAATAATAATAAAATAAACTAAAATAAATAAATTCCTTTAAAATATTTTCATGATTGGCTGAAAAATATCTTAGAGAAAATATTACAATATAAACATATTTAAAAGCAAATAATAACAAAAAATATTGTATTTTTTTAAATATATTTTATTGATTTTTTACAGAGAGGAAGGGAGAAGGATAGAGAGTTAGAAACATCGATGAGAGAGAAACATCAATCAGCTGCCTCCTGCGCATCTACTGGGGATGTGCCCGCAACCAAGGTACATGCCCTTGACCAGAATCGAACCTG
Organism: Myotis davidii; assembly: GCF_000327345.1. Taxonomy (NCBI): domain Eukaryota; kingdom Metazoa; phylum Chordata; class Mammalia; order Chiroptera; family Vespertilionidae; genus Myotis; species Myotis davidii. The sequence goes on from NW_006298552.1 coordinate 134,556, forward strand.
GGACCTTTCAGTCCGCAGGCCGACGCTCTATCCACTGAGCCAAACCGGTTTCGGCAAAAAATATTGTATTTTATAATCATCCATGTTTATGGTGATATAAAAATATGAAACATAGCCTTATGTGGGATGTAGGGCTATATTGTGGAATGATAGGAAAAGGCAAAAGAAAAGGAAATTTCTCAGAAACCTCCTACCATAAATGGCATCATAAGATGTCATTCGTGTGAAATTGTATATTTGTGTATTTGTGCCTTTGTGTATGTATAAGTAACTTAAGAAAGTGTTAGATTGCTATACCTTCAGCTTGTAGGTATGCCCATGATATATCAAAAGAAAAGAAAACTGAAGATTATGTTTATAGAATTTTCCACCTTTAGGGAAAATCTATCAAAGAACGCTTTATAATGATACTAGAGGCCCCGTGCATGGATTTGTGCACTGGTGGGGTCCCTCGGCCTGGCTTACAGGGATCAAGCCAAAACCAGCTCTCAGACATCCACAGGGGTCCCAGATTGTGAGAGGGTGCAGGCCAGGCCAAGGGACCCTAGTATACATATAAGGTCTTTGGTTAATCTCTTCCTGCCCAACCCCCTATCCCCCATTCTCTGAGATTCATCAGTCTCTTCCACATTTCCATGACTGTGGTTTCAGCACCTGTGTTGAGCGTCTGCCCTCTAGTGGTCAGTGTGCATTATAGCTACTAGTTGGACAGTTGAACAGTTAGCCAGTCAGTCACTTAGGCTTTATACACACACACAGACACACACACACACACACACACACACACACACTAGAGGCCAGTGCATGAAAATTGTGCAATGGAGGGAGGTGTCCCTCAGCCCGGCCTGCACCCCCTCCAATCTGGGACCCTCGGGGGATATTCAACTGCAGGTTTCCACAGGGATTGGGCCTAAACCTGCAGTCAGACATCCCTTTCACAATCTGGGACTACTGGTTCCTAACTGCTTGTCTGCCAGCCTGCCTGATTGCTTCTAACTGCTTCTGCCTGCCAGCCTGTTTGCCCCTTAACCACTCCCCTGCCAGCCTGATTGCCCCCAATTGCTCCCCTGTGGGCCTGTTCACCCACAACTGACCTCCCTTGCTGCAACCCACCTCCTCTGCCGGGACCCGCCTCCTCTGAGTGAGGCAGCGGAGACGCCGGAACCGGCCTCCTGCGCACTGCGCAGAGCCGGGAGGCCCCCATGCCTCATCATGCATAGTGGCCACCAGACCCCACAACTGTTGTGTGCAAGGCCATCTTGTGGTGGCCATCTTGAGTGGCCATCTTTGTGTTTTTATATATCTACTGAGTGGCCAGATTATTATGACCACCCCATCAGCATGTTGTTGGGCCACCTTTTGCCTTCAGTACTGCGGTGATTCTTCTTGGCATTGACTCCACGAGATGCTGAAAGGTGATGCGAGGAATCTGACACCATGCCTGATGAATAGCACTTGGATTGAGATCTGGTGGTTGTGGGGGCCACCTAAGCAAGGTAAAGTCTCCCTCATGTTCTTGAAACCACTCCTGCACAATACAAGCACCATGGCATGGCGCATTGTCTTGTTGGAAGAAGCCATCTCCATTGGGATACACCATCAACCTGATAGGATGAGCCTGATCAGCAATAATACTTAGGTGTGTTGTGCTATTCAGACGTTGTTCCGCACGAATTAAAGGGCCCAAATCATGCCAAGAAAACATGCCCCAAACCATAACACTGCCCCCACCAGCTTGAAGGGTTGTACTCATGCATGTGGGGTGCATGCTTTCATGCTGTTTCCACCAAATTCTCTCTGCCATCTGCATGATGCAACTGGAAATGTGATTCATCGGACCACATGACTTTTTTCCTATGCTCAACTGTCCAATGCTTGTGTTCCTGTGCAAACTGGAGACGTTTTATCTTGGGAACTGCAGACAGCAAAGGTGTTCAAACAGACCTTTGACTTCCATATCCCATACGATGCAGTGTACGGCTAATTTGCCTACAAATGACAGGTGGTCACAATAATCTGGACACTCAGTGCATATGTTTACAGTAGGTCCTTGGGTTTCCTTGCAGATATGTTCCTACAGCGCAATGTAACACGATTCTCACCGTAAGTTGGAACCCACCTACATAAGCACCTGCATCATTCACATGGAGCACAAACACAGCAGTAATGACGTGAAACAGTAAAAAGATTTAAAAGAAAGATAACAATTCCTGACCTTTACTTGTGGTGAATAAATAATAAAAAACATAAAGCACATATGTACATAGGTCGAAATGACGGAACTATTTTTCATAAATAAATGGAAGATGGCAACTTAAACATGAAACAATGTAGGTCAAGTCTGATGTAACCTGAGGACTGCCTGTGTTATATATTACTAGGGGCCCAGTGCATGAAATGATTGCACTGGGGTGGGTGGTCTCTCAGGCCAGCCTTCCCCCTCTTACATACTGGGATCCCTCATGGGATGTCCTACTTACTGCTTAGGCCTGCTCCCTGCTCCCCTTGGGGAGCAGGCCTAAGCTGTAGTCTGGCCTCCCTTTGTGGGAGGCGACCAGGCTGATCAGCGGAAGGCACCAGCCCCATCACCCCACTGCTGCAGCCACTGCCAGTCACCACAGCCACCAAGGTATTTTCATCAACACAGACTCCAGTCTCTTCACCATGAAAAAATAACAACTTTCTTTAGGCATTTTCAAGATGTGTCTTTCATAGGATATGACATTTCTTTCTTTCTTTCTTTTTTTATCCTCACCTGAGAATATGTTTCCATTGATTTTTAGAGAATGTGGAAGAGAAAGGGAAAGACAGAGAGAAACATCAAAGTGAGAGGAACACTTTGATTGTATGCCTCCTGCATGAGCCCTGACCTAGGCCCCATCAGGGAAGAGTCTGCAACCTAGGTACATGCCTTTGGTCAGAATTGAACCCAGACCCTGTGGTAGGCAGGCCGAGGCATTATCCACTGAGGGCAGTATATGATATTTCTTAGCCCCTCCAACAGCAGACCTTTGTTTTTTTTCTCCAGGAGTGAGGTGGAAAAACCCTACATCACCTTCTTGGATTCTTATTACCATAGTTACTAAGAATATTACCAGTGCCATACAGGGAGCTTAGCCTATGAGCGGTAAGAATAGGTGTTTCCTCTGTAGTTCACACTGATCCCTGGCTCGGCCCCTGCCCAGGCCTCAGGCCTCTGGCTGTGGTGTTAGGCCTGGGCAGGGAACCCCCAGCCCACTCTGATCACAGGCTCTGCTCTTGCCCAGGCCAGAGGGGCATTGGGCCTGGGCAGAGGACCCCCAGGCTGCTCCGATCACATGCCCAGGCCTCAGACCTCTGGCATGGGTTTAGGCCTGAGAAGGGGACCCCCAGCCCTGTGGGATTGCCAGCTCCGCCCCTGCCCAGGCCTCAGGCTTCTGGCCGAGGCGATCACTGGCTCCGCCTCCCAGGGTGGCATTGGCACTGCCTGCCCTGCCTCCCCGGGCCCCGATCTGCAGCCCAGATCCCACGGGCGGCATCTGGCACTGCCCGCCCCAACTGCAGTATGCAAATTTAATGACCATCTTTGTTGGGTTAATTTGCATACTCTTCTGATTGGCTGGTGGTTGTAGCAAAGGTACCATCAATTAGCATCTTGTCTTTTATTTGTATAGATTTTATAAGAGAAAGAGAAAATACTTTATTATCTGGGGAGTACAGGCTTATCAGGATGCTTGATCAGAATCCTAAAAATTGGGAAATTCAATCATTATGGAACAACTGGGAAAATTTATGGTGTAAGTTTAAGCTACTCATAGAAATTTGAGAAAGATTAGTTTAAAAATGTAGACAAGGTCTCAAGAATAAAGGTTTTGTATAACTTACTAAGGATATTGCAAATAGTTATAATTTCCTGAGCCAACTGTATGCCAGTCACTGGGCTAAGTAGCTTATGCCAATTGTTAGTTAATTTTATACTTGGAATGACATTAAAACATGGGTAAATTAGCCTTCATTTTACAGTTGATGAAAGGGAAGCTTAACACCTTAGTTTTGGGCTTTACTTTTAGGCCATGTGAGCAGAAACATTGATGAAGTCAAATTAAGTAAATAATGACATCTTATGGATTCCTAATGCTAAGGTGATAATATTATCATAGTCCAAAGAAGAAGTTGGAAAGCAAATTAAAAGAGTAACACTAGAAAAGGGAGGTAGTGGACATAAGTTATATTTTGGATACTTAAATGTCAGTATTTGGTAATCTGCTATATATTAGAAATCAGGAGAAAAATAGGCTCACATTTGACTTTGTATTTATGTGCCCGAGTGAGTAAAAGTATTATTAATTCAAATCATGAAAGCAGTAAAAATAAGGATCTCTTTGTTACCCATGGGAAATCACTGTTTAAGGCTTAAACTTAATTAAAATGAGTTGTTTAGAATATTCAATAAAAAATATCCAGGAAAATTTGAAAATATATTTCTGACTCACTATAGAAATATGGGAGGAATTGAAGGACATCATTTTCTAGATACAAATTGAGATTATGCATATGAATAGTATTTTCTTGATTACAAATGAATTCGACTGAGTCAGTCATACTGCACTGATGCGATAATTCCAAATTATAGATCAATCCTAAACTCTAGAATCAGCTCAGGAAGCATAGTTTTTGAAAGACCAGTTTGGTATTTTCTCTGCTTAAATGCAAGTTGGTCATCTGCTTCTAATTTTTTTAGGTGTGTGAGTGTGTAATATACTGCTTTAGGGATACCCTCACAAAATGTATCTTAAGATCCTAGAAATATTTCCACATAAATATAGGAATCCCAAAAAATGTATGTACATATATTTTTGATAGCTAAGTTGATGTTTCTTTTTTTTCAGAGTTAACCCATTGGAATTAATAATTATTCAAAGTGTATATATATTTTTGGGGATACCATGTATGCCAGTTTAATTTTAGTCAAAGAAGCAAAATAATTCAATTGAGAAATAATAGTGCTGGAGCTTTTGGACACTGATAGGCAAATTAAACTAAAGCTCACATTGTATACAAATTTAACTCAAAAAGAATAAGGAATTTAAATATAAAACATAAAACTGTACAGTTTATAGGATAAGTCTTTGGGAACAAGACTAGGAAAATAATTTTTAAACTTAACACTAAAAATGCAATAAAAGAAAGCAACTAATAAGTTTGACCTCATCAAATAAAAACAAAAACATTTGTCCTGTGAAAGATGCTGATAAGAGAATGAAATGACAAATTTCAGACCAGGAGAAAATATTTACAAATTGCATATCTGACAAAGGATTTGCACCATATAGTTCTGAAAAATGTTAACATTTGATTAAGCTGTAGGAAGGGTGCATAAAACACAACTTTTTGTGAAATCCACAATTATCTAAAATTAAAATATTTTTAATAATTTATATTCTTGAATCTTTAAATTATTATAGAACCATTCAGTTGTTAGGTAGCATTGGATAACTCTATTGTTTTTAAAATATATTTTATTGATTTTTTAGAGGAAGGGAGAGAGATAGAGAGCCAGAAACATCGATTAGCTGCCTCCTGCACACCTCGCACCGGGGATGTGCCCACAATCAAGGTACATGCCCTTGACCAGAATCGAACCTGGGACCTCTCAGTCCACAGGCCGACGCTCTATCCACTGAGCCAAACTGGTTTCAGCTGGATAACTGTTTAAGAAGGTCTATATATGTTGTCAACCTTCTGTGAATTAATTAGTCATAATTTAACTTCTAAGTTTTTATTTTATGGCATGTGACAAGTTTATGTAAAATTTATTTAGAAAACCCTAACTCTGCAGATACCCAAGATATTTTTTCCACCTCACTGAACATAGTTGTATGATCAGAATTTAAAAATAATTTTAAACACACTGTTCTATTTTATAGAAATTATTTTTCATATACATCTTAAATATAATGTTAAAATCAGTATCTAGAGATCACCATTTTCAGTGAATATGATAAGTCACTAAAATTATTAATAAACAATTTTGTCCTACAGGTGAATCATTATAGTGGGGATGGTAACTTCAGGATTTTACTTATTTTCCCCTAAGGAACTGAAAGAGAATTGGAAATATCATGTGGGCCACTTCTCCAATTGTGAAGTTGATTAAGTTTTAAAAAGATGATCTCACTCATATATGAAATCTAATGAACAACATAAACTAATGAACAAAAATAGATCCAGAGATATAGAAGAATCAACAGGCCATCAAACCTCAGAGGGAAGGCAGGAGAGAGTGGGCTGGTGGGAAGAGATCAACCAAAGAACTTGTAAGCTTATATGCATAACCCATGGACATAGACAATAGGGGTGTAAAGGCCTGGGGTGGGGGACGGGGTGGGCTCAGAGACATCAATGGAGGAAAAAGGGGACATATGTAATATTTTCAACAATAAAGATTTATAAAAAAGATAATACCAAGAATAAATAAATAATAAATAAATAAAATAAAAAGATGGAAGCATTTTTACTGTCTTAAAATTCCTCTGTGTTCTGCCTATTAATTCCCCCACTTCCTAACCTTTGGGTTATACTTATCTTTTTATTGTCTCCATAATTTTGCCTTTTCCAGATTGTCAGATAGTTATAATAATATAGTATGTAGCCTTTTTAAACTGGCTTTTTTTCACCTAGAAATATGCATTTAAGATTCTTTCATGTTTTTTCATGATTTGAATCTCATTTCTTTTTAGCACTGAATAGTATTCCATTGTCTGGATGTATCACAATTTATTTATTATTCATCTACTGAAGGACATCTTGGTCACTTCCAAGTTTTGGCAGTTATGAATGAGGCTGCTGTAAACATCCGCCGGCAAGGTTTTGGATGGACTTAGTTTTCAGCTCATTTGGGTGAAAACCAAGGAGTTAATTGTACTGCAGTGAACTGCCAAACTGTCTTCCAAAGTGGGTGCATCATTTTGCACATGCACTAGGAACTCAATGAGAGTTCCTGCTTTTCTGCATCCTAATCATCTTCAGTGCTCCAGATTTTGGACAATCTAGTAGTTGTGTAATGGTATCTCATTTTTGTTTTTATTCACATTTTTTTTATGGCATATGATATAGAGCAGTGGTTCTCAACCTGTGGGTCACAACCCCTTTGGCGGTCAAATGACCCTTTCACAGGGGTCTCCTAAGACCATCCTGCATATCAGATATTTACATTAAGATTCATAACAGTAGCAACATTACAGTTATGAAGTAGCAACAAAAATAATCTTATGGTTGGGGCACAACATGAGGAACTGTATTTAAAGGGCCAGAAGGTTGAGTACCACTGAATAGAGCATCTTTTCAGATGCCAGTTGCAATCTGTATATAATTTTGAAAACCATCTCTTATCAGATATGTCTTCTGCAAATATATTTTTTCCAGTCTTTGTTTTGTCTTCTTATTACCTTGACACTGTCTTTCACAGATAAGAAAGTTTTTTGTTTGTTTTATTTTAATTTTAATGAAATTCAGTTTATCATTTATTTCTTTAGTATATTATGTCTTTGATGTAGCACCTTAAAATGCATCAACATACCCATAGTCACCAAGATTTCATTTCTTCTATGTTATCTTCTAATCAATCTCTCTCTCTCTCTCTCCCTCTCTCTCTCAATATATATATATATATGTGTGTATATATATATATGTGTGTATATATATATATATATACCTAATATGCAAATTGTTCCCTCAGGAGTTCGACTCGGAGTGCAATTGCTCACTATGATGTGCACTGACACCAGGGGGTGGCATGGAACAAAAGAAGGCCCCAGGCAGCAGATGACTGCTGACAGCCAGAGAGGGAGGCCCTGGCCAGCAGCTGGCAGACCCCAATCAGCCCTGATCACTGGCCAGGCCTAGAACTCTACCAGTGCACAGATTCATACACTGGACCTCTAGTAGTTTCATATTATATTTCAGATTTAGTTTTGTAATCTATTTTGAATTAATTTTTGCAACGGTTGGGTGTACATATAGAAATTTGTTGTGTGTTTTATGTATCCCTTTGTTCCAGCACCATTTATTGAAGGCTATCTTTGTCTCATTGTCAAAGATCAACTGAATGCATTTATGGGGTTCTATTTCTGGGCTCTCTGTTCTATTCAACTGCTCTATTTGTCTAATCTTTCTCCATTACCACACTGTCTTGATCTCTATAGCATTACGTAAACCTTGAATACTGGGAGCAACAGCCCTCCAACTATGTTCTTCTCCTTCAATATTGTGTTGGCTATTCTAAAAAGTATAAATTTTGAGTTAATACATATATTATTCATATTTATTGTAAAACCAGATATATTTGTTCTTGGTTGTGCCATCTATTTGTCAAATTATCTCTTTCTAATGTTTTCTTTGATTTCATTCATTATATCATGTGTGATTATTTTGGTATAATGTGTGTGAATACATTTACATGCTGTATATCTTTTATAATTTTTATAAATAGTTAATATTTATTTATTAACTTGTCCACTGTACATGGTGTTCTGATTCTCAATATAGAAATTGTACTTCCATTTCTTTACTATTTATCCTATCCATTTTCATTTGCTTATAATGCATCATTGACTTTTACCATAGACACTTATAAAATTTGCAATATATTCTTTTCTTTTAATTAAATTGTATTGGGGTGACATTGGTCAACATGAACATATAAGTTTCATGTGTGGATTTCTAAGATTGGAAAGGGTGCATGTTGGGCACCCCCATGCACGAATTTCCTGCACCAGGTCCCTAATTATTAATAAAGTTATGAAAAATGCTTTCTTCTATAAATCCTTACATATTTTCAAATATTACTTAATAGAATAAAAAATTATTGGGTCTACTTGAACAAAAATTTCAAAAATAAAAACCAGCTTAAGAAATTAGATTTTATCCTTTGCATATGGGCAGAAATTTAATGCACATATGTTCTTATGTGCAAATATTAAGACTATGAAAATATTTTCTTCAAATATTGAAAAATTATTTTGTATTATGTAGATTTTAACTTCCTACAATCTCTAGGTTATTTTTTTCTCAATTGAGCACAAATAATTTAACGCTTATTAAGATTTAGGAATTTATAATTAATTATTTTTTAATTTGTATAGACAAGGAAATATTCTGCAAAAGAAGCCAAAAGAGAAAGCTGAAAAATCAAAATAAATCAATATGTCTGTAAAAAATATCGACATCTATTCTGGGAGGGCTTGGTGGAGGAGGTCAATGAGAAAAAAAAAGGGGGACTTCTGTAATACTTTAAACAAGAAAGGTAAATATTAAAAAATAAAAACTTAAAAAAGTAAACAAAAAATACCTATTCAGGAAATTTCAAATTTTTTATTGCTCAATGATGCCAATGACTGTTCAGTGATTCAGATTACTGGACAACTTTTTATAACTTGTTTTTGAACTTGTAAGGAAATAGTTTTTCTCTATACTCAAGCAAATTCCCATTCAAGCAAGCAAAAATCAGCCTAAAGCAAAAAAAGGAATAAAAAAAATGGTGTCATAAACTATTCATTTGAAGAGGCACCCAACTGAGAACACATTTTTATTTTATTTTATTTGAAGTATCAGATATGCATTGTCTTTTAAAGGGGCAAGTGTAAGGATTTTTCTTGTCTTAAAATTTCAGATGTTTTGTTTTCTCTAAAAGACTCAAAGTTTTAAAGAACAATGATTTTTACCACTTTAGATTTCCATAATATGAAACAAAGGTTTTTAGTCAGTGTGACAAAAAGTACGCTCCACTAGGGACTAAAACACTATATCTTATTTATAAGAACAAAATAGCACAAAGACATAGTTCTTCAATTTCTCTCAGAACAGGCAAACATTTTGAAGCTTAACATTATTTGTTGTTATGAAAAAGTTAGTAATTTAATTAATTTCCAACAAACTATTGACTACCTGCACATTTTGGCATAAAATATTTATGTAGAATGGCACCTAGCTTCTTACATATATTGTTTCTGAACTGAGTGAGCCCTTCCAGTTACTAAAGAGTATTTACCTCTTTTCTATGAAAGTTGGAAATAAAAATTTAGGTTGAAACATCCAATTATTTTGAAAAATTTGCCTTATTTCTGATGATGCTTTCTTGGTCTCCTACCATTTAGGGTTAGAAATAATTTTATAATTCTTATATTCAGAATATTGAACATGGAATATGTTTAAGTTTTAAAAATTGGTACTTTCAGGTAATGTCACAAGATTAAAAGAAAAGATAAATACAGGATGGGGCAAAAGTTGGTTAACATTTGTTCATATGTAAGATAATACTATCCTATATAATAAAAGCATGATATGCAATTTATCCTCTCGACCGGGAATTTTTCTGGAAATTCGACCAGGAGCGGCGCCAGCCGGGGGGAGGGAGGGAGGTCCTGGCTGGCAGCAAGTGGCTGGGGGAATGGAGGGAGTACCTGGCCAGCTGCTGCCAGCTGCTAGGGACCCTACCAGTGCATAAATTTCATGCACTGGGCCTTTAGTAATTAAGAAATAATAATCCTATCTAATAAAAGACAAAAAGGGTAATTAACCGTACCTCTGATATGCTTCCCATTGGCTAATCAGCATGATATGCAAATTAACTGCCAACAAAGATGGCGGTTAATTTGCATATACAGGCACCCAGCGGCCTGGGTCCTAGGAACATCCTGGGGACCCAGGCTGCTCCTATCTTATAGGCCTGCCCATAGCTCCTGAGCAGCTGGGGGTCCCAGAAGCCCCCGGCCACTCCGAGCCTATGAGCGCAGGCTCCAAGCGGATTTTCCCACCACTTGGCCACTTGCACCTACAGCACCAAGTGGCAGCCTGGGTCCACGCCCCCCAGCTCAGCACCCATCACCAGGGAGGCCTCCCCGCATGGATCGTGTGGTGAACAGAACAGGCCGCCCCACCAATGATCACAGGGCGAACAGAACAGGCCTCCCAGCTAATGATCACGGGGCTAACAAAACCGGCCTCCCCACATCGCTGGCAGGGTGAACAGAATAGGCCTCCCCACTAACAGCCACCAGGCAAACAGAACAGGCCTCCCCACGATTGCTATAAAATATTACTAGAAGAGCAAATGATCAGGTGACATTTATTACTATTTTCTATAAATTAACACAATCTCTGGTATGCTAAAGTGATAGGTATTGTAGAAATATTCAGAGAGGGAGACCTACAGGCTTGATTATAAGTGAGGTTTACTATCAGAACCCAAATTTATTGCTTAAAAAAAAAAAAGCAGGAGCCAAGTAGAAACTGAGCCAAATATAAGCCCTTGAAGGGCAAATGTAAATTGGATAAGCTCTGCTATTCCAAGAGCAAGAAGAAAAAATTCAGATACAAGAATGAGAAGCACATTGCATCCACTCTAAGTTGCTGTTAAAGAAAAAGAATGATACTTAATGCAGATTGTAAAGAGATTTGTTCAAAGAGGATTTCCCTAGCGTAGGAAGTATTTCAGTTAATTTTTTTAAATGTGACGAGGTTAGCTGGATAAGAAAAAGTTGTAGGGGTCCCAAATTGCAGAGGGTGCAGGCGGGGCTGAGGCCGCCCCCCCCCCACACACACACATACAAATTTTGTGCACTGGGCCTCTAGTATATGAATAAATTGTGTTTCACATACTCATAACTATAAACCTACTTTTGCACCATCCTGAATATGTGATACCATTATTACCAATTCAAGTTGTAATATGTAAGTTTATATTTGAAATAAAACCCTAAAATAACAACTTGCCAAGAAAATAAATTTAGGGTAATATATTGATTTTGAAAGTCCTAATATGAATGAAAAGATCATGACATTATTTTATTGATTAAGTATATTGTGTAATTTGACCATAATTTATATTTTCCTCAAAAATCAAGCTTTCGACACTACTACTTATCTACCTGATTCAAGGAGATAAAAGGAAAATGCAGCTTCCCGAAAAGTCTTTGCATTTTATAGCTCTGGGAATACACTGCCTGTGTTTTCTTGGTTCCTTAATTAACATTAAATTGATTGTTGTTATTTTAGATTTTTGTGCATAGCTTTTAATTTTCTTAATTTTGTATGCTAAGGACCTAAATTATGTAATCGCGGTTGCTTAAATTTAGAAATAAAATAATGATGATAACATTATAACTTCTTCACTGGCTTTAAATGTCATGAAGGGCATTGGTGATAGCAAATCAATAACAGTTGAAATTTAGGCCAAAATAAACCTTATTTTTGAAAACTGTTAAGATTACTAAAGCTAAAAATATTAGATGCCATTTTGTTTATTTGAACAGCTTTAAAGGAAAGTAATCCCATGTTAAATTTTAGTTGTCAAGATACATAATCAATAAGAAATTTAAAATTTTATAAATATTTGTTTTGTTTTATTACCATAAAGTAATGTCTTATTGTGAAATATTTGTGTGGTACATACAACTATAAAATAAAGTGAAATTTTACTAATTATGCTCTACCAATGACTACACCTCTTAAAATTCTGATATATGAAATTGGAATTTTACTCTATGCACATATTATTTTAAAAAAGTTATTATACTGTGACAATTATATGTATTTGTCAACATGATTCTAATAGTTCCATAATAATTATATTTTCAAGGCCTACACTTTATTTAGACTTTTTTTATTATTAAATCATTATTTATTTGTTTAACTGATGTTCAGTTAATTTTAAATTTACCTATAATTAGACATTAAGCCAAATAATATGTTAACAGAAATGTCTGGAACATTTAAATTTCTTAATCTTATTCTTATGACTTAAACATTTAAACAATTTAATGCATTTATTACACATTACATATTGCATTTCAAAATTTTAAATTGTGGTATGTGGTTCAAAGTATATTATCTTTCCAGTAAATTTATCTTGATTAGATATTTTATAGCTCAAGTAAATTCAGTTTGTTGTATAACAATTCTATGAAGTAAAAACTTAACCTCAAATAAACCAAATAAATAGTATTATCAAGATTTCTCTAACATTTTGAAATGCAACTTTCACTAATGAATGGAATATTGGCACAAATTTGAAACTTCTCTTGGATCTTTACAATCAGCTCATTGATTAAACTTTTTTTTAGTAAGCCACACACTTTTTAGTTTTAGATTATTTTATTGAACTAAATAGTGCTTAATCAAGTACTAGTCTAAGTATAGTACGTAAAATATTGGCTAATTTTACTATCCTATCTAATAAACTAGTAATATGCAAATTAACCATCACTCTGCAACAAAGATGGCAGCGCCCATAGTGGCTGGGCAGGACACTGGTTGCGTCACCCTGGATATGTAAGCCCAGCAGGCAAGGGGGGCCACAGGCAACACCCAGTAGGGCCTGCTAGGAGGTCACCACGGTGACCCGCGAGCAGGCAAGGGGGGCGCAGGCAGCACCCATGCAGGGCCTGTTGGGCATTGCCACGGTGACTGGGTAGCAGGCAAGCGGGGCCACAGGCAGCACCCAACAGGACCTGCTGGGCGGTGGCAGCAGCAACCTGCAGGAAGCACCCATCAGGGCCTGCTTGCCCATCCCTGTGGTGTGGAGCAGGCAGGACACACAGAGATCAGAGAACCATGGCGAGTGGGCCCAAGCCGTCGGTAGCAAAGCACCTGAGGGCTCCCGAATTAGAGAGGGTACAGGTCAGGCTGAGGGACCTCCCTGCCTGCCCTTCCCCGTGCACGAACTTCGTGCACTGGGCCTCTAGCCCTATCTAATAAAAGAGTAATATGCAAATTAACCATCACTCCATGACAAAGATGTCAGCACCCATAGCAGCCAGGGTAGGATGCTGGCGGCATCACCCCAGCAACATGAGCCCAGCAAGCATTCCTGTGGTGAACTGGAGCAGGCAAGCGCCCAGCAGGGCATCTGCTGGGTCGCCGGGCATGGCGGGTCAGTGCAGCAATCCGCTTGCAGGCAAGCACGGTGATCCACGAGCAGGCAAGCGTGGCCTGTAGGCAGTGCCCAGTAGGGCCGGCTGGTGGGTCGCCACTGGGACCCGCGAGCAAGCAAACATAGCCTGCAGGCAGTGCCAAGTAGGGCCAGCTTGCCCATCACTAGGCCCACAGGCAGGGCCCGCAGAGAGCAGAGAACCACGGGGAGTGGGCCTAAGCTGTCAGTAGGACATCCCCTGAGGGCTCCCAGATTGAAGGGTGCAGGTCAGGCTGAGGGACCACCCCTCCTCTCCTTTTCCCCGTGAATGAATTTTGTGGACTGGGCCTCTAGTGTCTATATAATTAGACATTTAAAAAATATATATCAACAATATAATCATAATTGAATTAAACCCATCAACTAATTGGATATTCTGGAATTGTAGTAGTCATTGTACTTCAATAATGCGGCCAGATAAAATATCACAAAATCTGAAAGGCTTGAAACAACACAAATCCTATATAATAAAAGTGTAATATGCAAATTGACTGAAGAGTGGAACAACTGGTCAGCTGGGGGCCGGGCTGGCTAGCAAATGGTGCCGTGCCAGCCAAGGCACATGCCAGTGGGCAGAGGGAGGGGATAGAGATTGATTGTGGCGACAAGCAGTGGTGGAGTGTGATCAAGGGCAGGGCATAGCCAGCCACTTGCTGGATGGCACCATCCCTGATTGGCCCATCCAGTCACCTCATGCAGAGGGAGGCCAGACTACAGCTTAGGACCGCTCCCCATGGGGACATCCCCAGAGGGGTCCCGAACTGCGGGAGTGTGCAGGCAAGGCTGAGGGACCCCCAAGTGCATGAATTTTTATGCACCAGGCCTCTAGTATATATACATGTATATACTAGAGGCCCGGGGAATGAATTCCTGGACCAGTGAGCTCCATTGGCCTGGACTGTAGGATTGGGCTGAAACCAGCTTTCCAACATTCCCTGAGGGGTCCCAGATTGATAGAGGAAGTAGGCCAGGCCGAGGGACTCCACCAGTGCGTGATCAAGGCCGGGGTGAAATGCAGGACATTGGCCAGCCGGGGAGGGACCTCAGGAGGGCTCCAGGGCAAGTCTGGCCCATCTCACTCAGTCCCAATTGGCCAGACCCCAGCAGCAAGCTAACATACCACTCAGAGCGTTTGCTCCCTGGTCGTCAGTGCATGTCATAGCGACTGGTCAATTGGTCGACTATCTGCCCCCTGGTGGTCAGTGTACATCATAGTGAGTGGTTGAATGGCCTTAGAATATCATTAGCATATTATGCTTCAATTGGTTGAACGGACGACCAGATGACCAGACAATTAACATATTAGGTTTTTATTATATAAGATATTTGTATATCCTATCTAATAAAGAGAGAATATGCAAATTGACCATCACATCATCACAAAGATGGCAGCTCTCACAGTAGAGGCAGGGTTTCCATAAAACAAGATGGCTGCACCCACAGTGAAGGTGGGGTTCCCGTAACACAAGATGGCTTCACACACAGTGGAGGGATGTCTGACTGCCAGTTTAGGCCCGACTCCTGGGGAGCAAGCCTAAGCCAGCAGGTAGACATCCCCCAAGGGGTCCCAGACTGTGAGAGGGTACAGGCCGGGCTAAAGGACACCCCCTGAGTGCACAAATTTTTGTGCACCGGGCCTCTAGTTATTGATAAATGTGTGAGGCCTTTCTAGATCCTTCTTGATTTTAAGTTCTGATGAAAAGATAATTAAGAGCTAAGGTAAGTTTTTTATACTTCTACTCTGCCAATTCAGTAAAATAGCAAACTGGCAGTATTAAGGACAGAGAAAAACTCCTGACAGAAGGTATCATTCTTGCATTCTGTAGAGTATCATTCTTATTGCAATATATGTATTTAAGGTGTACAATATGGTTTAATATCTGTCTAAATTGTGCAACTATTACTACAGTAAAGCTAATGTATCCAAAGCCTCACAGAGTTGGTTTTATATATGGGTAGGAAAGAGAGAGAGAGAGAGAGAGAGATCTATCTTAGAAAATTTCAAGTAATATGCATTATACAGTGTTATTAACTATAGTCATAATTTTATATGTTAGATCTATATAATGTATTCATAATAAATAGAAGATTTCTATACCACTTAATCATGTCACCATTTTTCCCACCCTCCAGATATAAGTGTGATCATGGAGTGTGTTTCTTTCTGTATCTGGTGTATTTAACTTAATACAATGCCCTCCAGGTTCATCCATGTTTTTGCAGATGACAGATCTTTTTAGGACTAAATAGCATTCTGTGTGTGTGTGTGTGTGTGTGTGTTTGTGTGTGTGTGTGTGTGTCTCACCATTTATTTATACATCTGTCAATAGACACGTAGGTATTTCTACATCTTGACTATTGTAAACGATAGCCAGTATATATGGAATGCAAAAATGGAAGTGCAAGGATCTCTTTCAGATATTGATTTTATTATTTTCAGATATATATCCACTAGTGGGATTACTGTGTTTTGATAGATCTAAATTTTTGAGGAACCTTTAAACTTCCTCAAATGTCTATACCAATTTACATTCCCACCCAACATGTTAAAATGTTTCATTTTTCTTACATATTCAACAATATTTTTATTCTTTTGCCTTTGTGATCATAGCCATCCTAACATATTTGACTTAATATCTATGGATTTGATTTGCATTTCCCTGGTGATTAAATATTGAACAACTTTTCATATACCTGTAGGCCATTTGTATATATTCTTTGGAAAAATGTATATTCAGATCTTTTTAACTATGTTTTTAATCCCATTATTTGTTTATTGGTACTGAGTTGAGTTCCTTATATATTTTAAATATTAACTCCTTATAAGATATACTAGAGACAGCAGGGATCAGGCCTAAAACGGCAGTCAGACATCCCATTCGCAATCTGGGACTTCTGGTTCCTAACTGCTCGCCTGCCTGCTTCATCGCTCCTAACCTCTCTGCCTGCCTGCCTCATTGCTCCTAACACCTCTGCCTGCCTGCCTGATCAGCCCTAAAGCCTCTGCTTGCCTGCCTGATCACCCCTAATTCCCTTTTCCTTGGCCCTTACCACCGCAGCTTCATCCAGAAGGACATTCGGAATGACACATGGAAGATCATTCGGCTGTCTGGTCTAATTAGCATATTATGTTTTTATTGTTATAGATGGTTTGTAAATAATTTTACCCAGACTTAGTTTCCTTTTTTATTTTGTTGATTATTTCCTTTGCTATTCAGAGCTTTTCAGTTGATGTAGTCCTATTTGTTTATTTTTCTTCTTGTTTCAAATTTTTGTGCTTTTCTATAAAATTATTGCCAGGACTAATGTCAAGTAACTTTTTTTTCCTGTTTTTCTCTGGGAATTTTATGGCTTTAGGTCTTATATTTTAAGCCTTCAGTTAATTTTGAGTTTATTTTTCTGTATGATTTATATTAATAAAAGTGTAATATGCTAATTAGACCGGGAGACATTCCGGACATCTTTCTGGACAAAGCCATGGTAGCAGGGCTGAGGCAGAGGTTGTTAGGGGTGAGCAGGCTGGCAGTTGGGGGCAAGCAGGCTGTCAAGGGGGGCAATTAGGGGCAATCAGTCCAGCGGCGGGAGGGAGGAGCAGTTGGGTTCAATCAAGCTGGCAGGGAGGGGCAGTTACGGGTGATCAGGCCAGAAGGGGATCAGTTGGGGGCAATCAGGCCAGCAGGCAAGTGTGCGGTTAGGAACCAGTGGTCCTGGATTGCGAGAGGGATGTCGACTGCCGATTAAACCCTGCAGAATTTTGTGCCCCGGGCCACTAGTATATGATAAGAGCCAATGTCATTCATTTGCATGTGGATATTCAGTTTTCCTAACACCCATTAATTGAAAAAAGTATCTTTTCCCATTGTGTATTCTTGGCATCCATTTTAAATTCTATGCTTCTCAATGAACTTATACTGCACAATTTTATGAATTATGAAGCACACAATAGAGATAAAAGACTGAATTATAAAATAATAATTGTAGTTCCTGTAATCCAAAAAGTTGGAAAAAAAATTGAGGTCCATATGTTGCTTGAGATTGTATGGCAATTTTAACAGCAAAGCCTACATAAGGAGAATTCAATTCTAGTATATTTCTTCTGATTAAAACCCAGTTAGTCATTAGTAAGACACTTATTGCTACAGAAAGAAATTATAAGTTCCAGATCTATGAAAATTGAGATATATTGGTATTTGAGATATATTGATATTTGAGATACATTGGTATTTGAGATACATTGGTATTATATCTCTGGTGAATAATTAATATCATTTATATGTATGTATGTGTATATATATATTAGATATACCTCCGAGTGTATTTTTTTCTTTTTATTTTAGCTCATGTTGGGTTTCTAACTTTTAAAATATTTTAAAGTTATCATTATTGTTGTTTTACTTTCCAGAGTAGAGAAGAAAAAATTCCATTTCATTTATTTAAGTGTAAAAAATATTTCAAATCCATCTTGCTAAAACAGCAGTTCAGTATCAGGTAAGAAATATCTTAATAATTTTCTAAAGTACATTCTAGCAACCCATTTATTATAATAATAAATCTTCTGCAGGAAAACTCAAATCCCATGTGCAGACAAGATTAAATCTGATTTCTCTTCTCTCAAGATGCAGAAAATGAAAGTTATTAGTGACATTTGAACTCCTATGCTGTCTCTCATTTCTAAGTCATATGCTAGTAATGCTAAAAAATCCTATGCCATAAGATTCATGGATTTTGCTAGTGATCCTTTCACCTTTCAGACTCTTTCAAATATGGTTCGTATAAACTGTGACACAAAATCATTGTGGCATAACCTTGGTTCATGGGAAGTTCACGGTGGTCTCTGTTAAGTGTCCCCACACAGCTGACTGTAGTACTACCATGGCTTGTTCAACACTGAAGTCAAAGGTTGAGTCTGAATGGATGAAATTCTACTACATAGCATTGATAAAAATCCAGTCTTCCTAAGTGGAAGTAGTATCTTCTCCATCAAAGCTCTCACAGTAATTTAACTGTCTAGCTTTTATGGTACTTTCCACTTTCTATCTTGTATTTCAGTTAATCACAAACCTATTTCTACAAAAACCTCTTGAGAACAGGATAGGTGTCTTATTTGACTTTGCATTATGAGAACATAGCATAATAGACAAGAAACATTTATAATTCAACCAAAGTTTGTTAAATACATAAGTGAGTTAATTTTATTGAAATTAAAATTTTCTATTATAGACATGCAAAGTCTATAATTTCAGGGAGTACATTTGACCTTTTGCTTCAAACAAAATAGTTTCACAAGCTGAATTAGTCAAAGTTCAATGAGAGAAACAGAATCATAGGAGATATGTATTAAGAGATTTACTGTATAATTAAAGGTACCCTTAATGCTAATAAAATAACATGAAAAGAGGTTACAGAATATAAAGCATAAATATGTTGAAGCCTTTGACCTTATCTCAGGCAAGTTTAATTACAAAGACATGGGTGCCTGATGTACCTATAAAAATATTTTCCTGTGACTTAGAGCTATCAAACCTTACACCCACATATGATATTACTGAGAAAGAGCAAACATCATCATAATGGCCCACCAGTGAATACTTGTAGCCTTGGCTCTCTAGACCAGTGATGGTGAATCTATGACACGCGTGTCAGTGGTGACACATGAACTCATTTTTTTGGTTGATTTTTCTTTGTTAAATGGCATTTAAATATATAAAATAAATATCAAAAATATAAGTCTTTGTTTTATTATGGTTGCAAATATCAAAAATTTTCTATATGTGACACGGCACCAGAGTTAAGTTAGGGTTTTTCAAAATGCTGGCACGCTGAGCTCAAAAGGCTTGCCATCACTGTTCTAGATTATGAATCTGCAAATAGAAGCACAGGAAAATGGAGAAAGGTTTTACATACAGACACATGTGCACAAATAGTTCATGAAATTGTTCTCTGAAGACATCAGAAATCACAGGCTGGGACTCTCAGATACAAACTGGAGTTACCATTCACAGATGGAACTTCAGGGAAGCCTCAGTTCTGTTTTTAAGACTTTTCCATTAATTGAAAAAGGCCCGTGCAGATTATCTAGGATAATCTCTCTTTAAGTCAAGTGACTATGAACTTTAATCACATTAACTAAATAGCTTCAACAGCAAAACCTATATTAATCTTTGATTGCATAACTGTCGATTATAGTTTTCCCAAGTTAATACATAACAAAGATTGATGATGGTATCCATATCAAATAGTACCCATTGATTAGGAAATATAAACCAGCTATTTGACTGACGGGAGTGGTCAGAATGACAAATCATATGTAGAATCATCGAATAAATCATCCACTCCTGATATTATGCAGGGTTAGTCTAACTTTCAGTTAAGGTTTCATTTCTGCAGATACACAGTCTGCCTAAGACTTCTGACACCAACTTCAAGTTGAGGGCTCCATCGGGTCACCCTCACTTTGAAGCACTATCTTGTAGAGATCTGTTTTCCTCTTAGGCACATAGATCAGTAACCCATTTCACTTGATTTCCCGACCTGGGCTATTCTTCTGGAAGCTCCTAATTATGTCCTGAGACTACTTGACATGTGAACAGTAAATTTTTTTTCCTGATGCTCCAGGGTGTCAATAAGTTTTGTTTTGAAACTCTAGTGACAAAGTGTCAACTGAGCGATACTGAACATTCCTATTTATCAATAAGGTGATATTTTTTGAATTATTAATTTTTTTATGAAACTTTGAAAATTGTCTTCTTTACTATGTATTTATTACCGCCCTTGAACATATTGATTTTTTTTTCTGCCTTGGCTACTTTTAAACAGAATCAAATGACTAAAATCTTGCAATTCTCTTTCACTAGTAATTGACTAGATCATTTTCATAGCAGAAAGCAAATTCTAATGGAAGTTGAGCAAGAGTGCTTTTTTATTTCTTCCAAGAATGAAAACGATAGGTCTTACACAATAATTACCAGGCCCTTGAAATGATCATTAATTCTGTACTATTCCAACTGACCTTTGACGTCTAGTCATTCAACTCAAGCATAAGATGAAAACTATTTAATATTAAAGACTATGTAAGGCTGACATACTTAGAAAATAATGGGCCTATTAGTAATTATTTTCTATGCAACTTTTTGTGGAAACTCAGAGACATTATACAATACATTCCTTTGACTTTATTAGGTCTTTGGGTAAGACTTAAAAACGCTCCACATTCCAGAAAAACATGACCCATACATCTGCTGTCTACAAGAAACCCACCTCGTTAGAAGGGACTCACACAGACTGAAAGTGAAAGGATGGAAAAATATCTTTCAGGCAAATGGAAAGGAAAAGAAAGCTGGGGTAGCAATAATTATATCGGACAAAATAGACCTCAAAGTGAAGGCCATAACAAGTGATAAGGAAGGCCACTTCATAATACTAAAGGGATCAATACAACAAGAAGATATAACCCTGATAAACATATATGCACCCAATGCAGGAGCACCCAAATTTATAAAAAAACTCCTGGAAGATATCAAAGGAGAGATCAACAACAATACAATCATAGTACGGGACTTTAATACACCACTGACAGCACTGGATAAGTCCTATAGACAAACAATCAGCAAAGATACAGCAATCCTAAATGACTCACTTGATCAGATGGACTTAATAGACATCTTCAGAACGCTTCACCCCAAAGCCAGGGAATATACGTTCTTCTCAAGTGCTCATG
>NW_006298552.1:159635-167344 GCF_000327345.1 Myotis davidii
AAAATTAAAAAAAAAAAAGAAATTTAAAAAAAAAAAAAACGCTCCACATTCCACAGAGGATTACCATTTTAGGTAGAAGGTCATAACATGTGAAAATCTTTCTAAATATTCTGGGTGTGGTGTTTGTCTACTTTGCATAGCTGACATGTTCCCATTTGATCCTAATGGGACATTATGTTTTCTGCCTTTAGACATTGATGTACCTGGAATGAATGTTCTTTTCAATGATGGGAATGTGTTGTTGGTGTTTGTAAACATAGGCAGCATTAAAAATGCAATTCTTGCAAAGCATATTGCAAGTATATTTCAGTATAGAGAATAGTAAACAAATACAGGGAATAACAAGTGGCTTTGCATATGTAATATAACATATATTTTCATCTTAATAGAGGTATTACTTATTTATATTGAACCAAATTACCCAATACATAAAACTATAATAAGAAAGAAAAAAATATGTCCATGTTAAAATAATGCATTGTTAGGAAATACAAGATAATTATAGGACAAAAAGGTACATGACTCCGTTTTTAAAAACAAATAAAACTTTTCTGTTTTCTGTTTTTACAATGCTAATTTTAAGATCTTTTGTCTTGTTGAACTCTAGCCAATAGAATTTTAGTCTTCAGAGTTCACAATTTTATAACCTCTATTAACAACAAGTAGTAAAAAAAAAAAAGCAGAACAATTTAATAGTAGAAAAAAACTGTATTATGCTACTGCTATTGTTGCAGAAAAGGGGGACAATGTTCATCATAATTATATTTGTTCTGATAAATAGCAAATGGCAAATTCTATAAAAGTATCAATCTTATTTTTTACTTCAGTATGAACAAGTGTAATCTACTGCTGTTTATGATTGTATAATTGTTGTTATATTGTTCTCCATGACTTGCACTTTTATCTTATTAATGATGCCTTTCAATAAATAGAAGTCTAATGTCTTAATTACTTTTTTTATTGTTGTTCATATTTTTGTATCCTATTAAAGGAACCAACACCCACCCCAAGTTTACAAAGATTTTATTCTAGGTACTTTAGCGTTTTAGCACATATATATAAACAGTTTATCAAGTTGTAGTAAAGTACTCTGCATAGTCTCTGTTAATGGGCAAGGTGTATTTTTGTCCATTAAGAATTCTAATTGTTGCAGCACCATTTATTGAAAAGACTTTTCTTCCCCTACTGAATTACTTAGCAACCTTGCCAATTGAGCATATATGCATGGGTCTATTCTTAGGCTCTATTGTTTCTTTGATCTACATATCTGCCCTTATTTTAATGTAACCTTTGAAACCCATTCTTCTTCATCAATATTGTTTGGCTATTGTAGGTTACTTACATTTCCATAAATATAATCAATTATTAATTTCTACAAACCACTGGTACAATTTGATAGGGACTATGTTGAATCAACATATTACCTGTAAAATATTAACATATTTTTATATTGAGTCTTAAACTTCTATAAGTATCTCTTTGTAGGTCTCCTATAATTTCTGAAATTTGCAGTTTAAGTATTCAGTCATTCAACATATTTTATTCAATTTGTACTTAAATATTAACTATTATTTATTAGAACTTCATGTTCCAAGCATCTATCTTGTGTGTGTGTGTGTATATATATATATAATTAATTTTGGAAAATTGGCACTTTATCCTGTGATCATGCTTCTTTATTTTCAATCAATATACATTTTATTGCTTATTTTTGTCTGGTTGCACTGGCAAGAAATACCACAAAATGTTGAGTGGAAGTGAAGAGAGTAAAATCCTTATTTTAAAGGGAATTTTTAAGTCATATTTTCTTAAGTATGATGTAAAGATGTGGCTTAAATTTTTAGAGTGTCACCCTATGCACCGGAGGGTGGTGGATTTGATTCCAGGGCAGGGCACATACCCACACTGTGGGTTAGATCCCCATCCAGGTGCATGCAGGAGGCAACCAATTGATCTCTCTCTCTCTTTCTCTCTTTCTCTCTTCCTTCCTCTCTCTGAGATCAAATTTAGAAAAAGGAAAAATAAAAAAAAAACAATAGGTATATCCCAAATTCCATTTATTGGAATGAGAAAGATCTTTTAAAATTTGTATTGTGCTTTTGAAATAATATCTGAAAACCTTTTGATTAATTCAAGCTCAATAATATTTTCTTCCAAAAATTTTATATTTCTAGCTTTTACACTTAAGTCTAAGACATATTTGGCATAATTTTTATGTATGTTGTAAGGTGTTTAAATTATTTTTGTGTGTAGATATATAATTATTACAGGATTTGCTTAAAAGTCTACCATTTTCTACTAATATTTTTGATACCCTTATAAAAAAAATCCGTTGATTATGTTATTAGGTTATATTTCTGGAATATTAATTCTGTTTCATATACCAATATTGAAACTAAAATGCGATGGTTGGTTCCAAGTTTATTGTCTCACAAAATTGAGGAATGTATTTACAGACAAAGATGGTTAGTAGAAACAAAGTTTATTGAGAGATAGACAGACTCCCTCCCTCAGCCCAGCTGAGTTGCCTTAGCAACTCCCACCAGCTGGTTTCCCTAGTTCTACTTCCTACCCTCATGGCCCAGTCCCTCCACCTAGCTTCCTTCTGTCTCCTCAATATGTCTATGCTTAAACCAGTACCACATAGTGTTGATTACTGTAGATTTATACTAAAGTAAGTTTTGAAATAAAAAGGTATAAGCCTTCCAATTTGTCTAAAAAACATCCTGCTGAGATTTTGATAGATTTCATTGAACATATAGCTCAATTTGGGGAGAATTACCATCTTAACAATATTGAGTTTTCTGAATCATGAACATAAAATATTTCTTAATTTATTAAGATTTTTAAGTTATTTCACTAACATTTTGTAGTTTTCGGAATACTAGTGTGCTTTTGTGAAATTTATTTCTAAGTATTTTATTATTTATGATGCTCTAAGGCTGAAATTGATTTTTAAGTTCATTTTCAGATTTTTATTGCTAGATAATATATAAATTCTGTATATTAATCTTGTATAAGATAACATTCTAAATTTCCTTAGTAGTTCTAGCATGGACTTTCTTAGGATTTGCTTCAGCAGCACCAAGTTGTCTATAAATAATGACATTTTTACTTCTTTCTTCTAAATATGGATACCTTTAAATGCTCCCTTTTTTTTTTCTTTTTTGCTTTTTTTTTTTCTTCACTCCCCACTCCTCCCACTTATTCCACTGGCAACAACCTCCTGTACAATATTAAAGAAAAGTAACAAAAGCAGATATCCTTAAATTGTTCCTTATTTTCAGGACAAGCATTCAGTCTCTACTTTTAAGTATGATGTTACCTGTAGTAGCTTCATAGATATCTATCGTAAGATTAAGAAAAATTTATTGAATTCCCAGCTTGTTAAGAGCTTTCTATTAGAATACTAGAGGCCCAGTGCATGAAATTCATGCACGGGGGATCCCTCAACCCGGCCTGCACCCTCTCACAATCTGGGACCCCTCAGGGGATATCCAACTGTCGGTTTAGGCCCCATCCAGCAGAGATCCTGTAGGATGAGGCCTAAACTGGAAGTTGGACATCCCGCTCACAATCCGGGACCACTGGCTCCTAACTACTCACCTGCCTGCCTGCCTGATTACCCCTAACCATTCTGCCTGCCTGTCTCATTGCCCCTAACCACTCTACCTTTCTGCCTCATTGCCCCTAACCACTTGCTTGCCTTCCTGATCACCCTAACTTTTTGCCTGCCTGCCTTACTGCCCCTAACCGCCTCTGTCTCGGCCCCGCCTCTGCAGCTTCATCTGGAAGGACGTCTGAAATGATGTCCAGAAGGTCATTTGGCTGTCTGGTCTAATAAGCATGTTATGCTTTTATTATTATAGATTTTTAAATTCACAGCAAAACTAAGGGAACAGTATAGAGATTTTCAATTATCATTTCAATCCAACCAACACAAATACATAGCCTCCTCCTCCAATATCAACATTCTTCACCAAAATGGTACATTTGTACAGCTGTTGAGCATCATTACCTAAAGTCCACAGTTTACATCATAGTTTACTCTTGATGTGGTACATTACACAGGCTTTGACAAATGTGTAATTAAATGTATTGACCATTATAAGTAGTTTCACTGCCCCCAAAATCCTTGGGCTTCATATCTTCATCCCTCCCTCACTAATCCCTAACAAACACTGATCTTCTTACTGTCTCCATAGTTTTGCCTTTTCTAGACTGTCATCTAGTTGTAATTATATAATATGTAGTATTCTCATCTTGGCTTCCATTATTTAGTAATGTGCATTTAAGTTTCCTGTAAGTCATTTTATAACTTAATAGCTCATTTCTTTTTTTTCTTTTAAATATATTTTTATTGATTTCAGAGAGGAAGGGAGAGAGAGATAGAAACATCAATGATGAGAGAAAGTAATTGATTGGCTGCCTCTTGCACACCCCCTATTGGGGATCAAGCCTTCAACAGGGCATGTGCCCTGCCAAGGAGTCAAACCATGACCTCCTGGTTCATAGGTCGATGCTCAACCACTGAGCTACACCTGGCAGGCAATAGTTTATTTTGTTTTAGTGCTGAATAATTAATATCCCTCTGTTTGGATATACCATAATTTATTAACTTACCTACTCAAGGACATCTTGGTTCTTTAAACTTTTAGAAATTATAAATAAAGCTGCTATAGACATCTGTGTGTAGGTTGTTCTGTAGACACAAGTTTTTATCACATGGAGAAAATTCTTGCACAGGGAAGGTCCCTAGACTGATCAGGTTCCATGCCTCCCTGCCTCCCTCCCTTTCCCTCACTGCTGATTGGGGCCTGCCAGATAGGGGGAGGGGCTGTGGGAGTTTTCGATCCCCAGTTTGGAACATGCAGGAGGCAGCTGATCAATGATTCTCTATCATCACTGATGTTTCAATGTGCATCATAACGAGGACTCTTTCCAGTCATTCCCCTGTAGCAGTCACTTAGGCTTTTATATATAGACTAGAAGCCTCGTGCAGAAAAATTTGTGCACTGGCGGGAGAGGGGGCCTCAGCCCAACCTGTGTCCTCTCACAGTCTGGGACCGCTCGGGAGATAACCACCTACTGGCGTAGGCCTGCTCCCTTGGTGGCAGATGGCACACCCAATCCCGCGGTGTCTGCCCCATCTCCCCTGGTCGTAGATGGCAAGCCCAGATCCCGCGCTGGGGCAGGCGGCGGCTCAGGATCACGCTGAGGTCCCTGTGAATGTTCAGGTTTTGTTTTTACTTCTTGAAATTGAAATGTGTTAATTTTTTTGTTTCTGCACCTTTTCGGGTCTCAGGGACCCTGCCATGCACCAGCTGTCCTTTCCCAGCTTGGTGCTCCTCCGAGCTTTTCACGGAGGGGCAACCTTTTAGGTTACGGGGTGCGTTGAAGGAAGCCCAGCTTTCTGAAAGTGAGTGTTTGATTTGGGGATTTGTGGTCTGGCTGAGGAGCCCCCAGGTCCCACTCAGAACAGTGGGGGCAGCCACAGTGAGTGACCAAAGAAACCAGAGAAATGTTAGGAGACAATAAACAGTTCGATTTCTAATTCCGCACGTTGCAGGAGCCAAGGTGCTCCCAGGATTTTCCAGGGAGAAAGTGAGCATGTGAGTGTCCACTGCCCCGCACACAGCCGGCCACTTGGAGTGTGACTTTCGCCAGCAAGGGCGTGGACGCAGCCGCCTGGGCCTTGTTCCCGCCTTTGCAGATGCATGTGTGTGTGTGTGTGTGTGTGTGTGGAGTGGGGAGAGGCAATTAGACCAGGAGGCGGGTGCGTGCTCTGGGGGTCACGAGGTCAGCGAGGCCTAGGTGCACCAGACACGCAGGGGCCCCGCCCAACTGTTGGAGCCAGCAGGGAGCCGCGGTGGCCACCTGCCCCTGGGGTAGCTGGGAGCCAGCGCTGCTCCATGGCACTCTGCTTTCCCCACCCCAGGAGGTGCTGTTTGTCAAACTTGGCCGCCTTGGCAGGAGGTTCCTGCATGTTCTCACCGGGAGAATTGTTCCTTTTGCAGTCTTTGGATCTGGGCTCAGGAACCTTAGCCTCACATAATGGTGGGGAGGGGGAGGGGTGGGTGGTGTGTGTGTGCAAAAGAAAGGGGTCTGTGACCCAACAGTGTTTGCGTTTTAGCTGTGAATCCCGCCAGGCCTCCCACCTTCCAGGGCAGGAGAGAGGAGGCTGCAGGTGCTTCCCATGCATTTGGGGCGCGGTACCCAGTTACTTGCCTCTCAGTGCTAGCAGGACTCCGGCCTGGCTTGGGTTCAGTTCCCACATGTCTCCGGAGGGCCCCTTGGCCACCGTCTTGGCGCAGAGAGCGAAGGCGCCTTCCCTGGGCCTGACAAACCCACCCGAACGTGGCCTCCCCACCTTTGTGCAAAACTTCACAGGCTGGGGTGGCCCTTGCTTGCCTGGCCCATGGGCAGCATAACCCCCGCGATGCAAGGCAAAGCCCAGGAGCACTTGGGGCCCGCGTCACTGACCTGGAGTGGGCAGGGTTTGCCTGTGTGTGGCTGTTCCACCCTCTCCTGCAATTCACTGCACTTTCCAGGCGCCTCCTCCTGGGATTTCCCTCTTCTCAGGCTCTCGTGGCCCTACGGCCTCCTTCCCTCCAGGGCCCGAGGTCCGGCCGGCTAAGGGTTTGGGGTTCATCCTCTGGCCTCCCCTGTGCTTGCACAAACCCCAAGCCCAGGCAGGAGCCAGGCTGGAGGCCAGTAACCGGGCGGTATGAGCATGACCCCCTGAGAGGAGGACGTGGGGGCTGGCCGTGCCTGCAGTTCCACACTGGCAGGAGAGCACCAACCACCAGCCTTAGGCGCTTTGGCTTGCACTGGTTCTGAGCACTCCCAGTGGCCTGGCCATGCAGCCTGGGCCTGAAGCCAGCAGCCCTTGGAGGGCCCCACGCCTGTTTGTGTCCTCTCATTCCTGGCCGGGGGCTTCTCCTCACCGGAAATACACTTTATTACACTTTGGAAGGCTGGTAGGATGCTCACAGACTCCTTGGGCTCTGCTGCGAGCAGGAAGCGGGGCCCAGGAGTGGGTCCCCTGTCTCTGGCGGGCAGGCGAGGGCTTGGGCAAGGGGATGGACACAGCTTGCCTTCACCCCAGCCCCTGCTTGCCCCCGGGTCTCATTGGGACCTGTCTCCGGTGGGCAGCAAGGGCTCAGGTGAGGTGATCGGCACCTCTTGCCTTTACCCCAGCCCCCGCCCACCCCCAGATCACACACGGAAGTGGGCCCTGTGTCTCCGGTGGGTGGGCGAGGGCTCCAGGGAGGTGATCAGCAATTGCTTTGCCTGAGCTCCCGCCCCCAGGTAGCACATGCGGGCCTGGATGGCGGCTTGCGCTGTCCTACCCTGCCTGCAGTATGCAAATTAGCAGCCATCTTTGTTGGCGGTTAACCGCCATCGCAGTTGGCAGTTAATTTGCATATCTCACTGATTAGCCAGTGGGAAGGGTAGCAAAGTTACAGTTAATTACCATGTTTCTCTATTATTAGATAGGAGGATGTACTTTATTCTATGCATTTAAAAGCATTATTATGAGAAGAGGCCCAGAAGCTGTACCAGACCTCACAAAAGGGTCCATGGTAGAAAATGGTTGAGACCCCACTGGCATAGAGGGGACCCATATTGAGACTCTGCTAAAACTGTACTGGTAGAGACCAAAACCGAGAAGCCACAGTACAAGCAACTGGAAACAACACTTAATG
>NW_006298552.1:167812-169792 GCF_000327345.1 Myotis davidii
GGAAGGAGAGGCCCCCGCCTCCACCGCTATGCTGGCAGCTGTCAGGTTGGCTTGTGGCTAAGCAGTGCTCCCCCTGTGGGAGCGCACTGACCACCAGGGTGGAGCTCCTGCACTGAGCATCTGCCACCTGGTGGTCAGTGTGTGTCATAGTGACCAGTCATTCCCAGACTTTCTGCTGTTAGGGTCAATTTGCATATTATCCTTTTATTATATAGGAGTGCCTGACCAGACTGGGTGAGGGGCTAAGGGCCATTTTCAGCTTGGCCACACCCCCTTCAGGGTGGGGAGGTCCTGCAGGTTGCCTGGCCAGTCTGGGTGAGTGGCTGATGGCTCTTTGCAGACTGGCCACAGCTCTTTCAGGGTGGGGGTACTCCCTGGGGTGCCTGGCCAGCCTGGGTAAGGGACTGATGGCTGTTTTCAGGTTGGCCACAACCTCCAGCAACCCAAGCTCCCAGTGGAGGCTGGCTGGAAGCAGGTATCTGGGATTTATTTGTCTTCTATAATTGAAACTTTGTTGCCTTTTGTGGAGGCACAGATGGCTCTGGGCTGGCAGGAAGCTTGGCTTCCTCCATCGCCCGGGCAAACAAGCCTCCCACTTGCTCCATGTCCATGGCTGCCGGCTGCCATCTTGGTTGGGTTAATTTGCATATAGTCGCTCTGATTGGCTGGTGAGCGTGGCTTGAGGTATAGCGAAGGTACAGTCAATTGTCATCTCTGTCTTTTATTAGTGTAGACTAGTGGCCTGGTGCATGAAAGTCATGCACAGAGGGGTGTCCCTCAGCCCGGCCTTGCCCGCTCACACTCAGGGATGACCACTTGCTGGTTTAGGCCTGCTCCCTGGGGGATTGGGCCTAAGATGGCAATCAGACATCCCTCTGGCAGTCTGGGAGCCGTCGGGGGATGTCCACTTGCCAGTGGGGAGCAGACCTAAGCTGCAGTCAGACATCCTTAGCACTGCTGGGAGGCAGAAGAGGTTCCCACCACCACCACTGTACTGGCAGCCATCAGCCTGGCTTGTGGTTGAGCAGAGCTCCCCGCTGTGAGAGTGCACTGACCACCAGAGGGCATCTCCTGCATTGAGCATCTGCCCCCTGGTGGTCAGTGTGTATCATAGTGACCAGTCATTCCCAATCTTTCTGCTGTTATGGTCAGTTTGCATATTATCCTTTTACTATATAGGATAGAGGCCTGGTGCATGGGTGAGGGCCAGCTGGTTTGCCCTGAAGGGTGTCCTGGATCAGGGTGTGGGTCCTGCTTGGGTGCCTGGACAGCCCGGATGCTGGACTGATGGCTGTTTGCAGCTGGTCACACCCCCTTCAGGGTGGGGGACCCACTGGGGTGACTGGGCAGTCTGGGTGAGGGGCTGAGGGCAGTTTTCAGGCTAGCTCCCAGCCTCTATTTTTTTTCTTTTTTTTTTATTCTTTGATTTATTTACCTTCTATAGCTAGGTCTAAGAGCTGGCTCCAAATCTGAGGCCCGGCTCCAGCTCTGAGGTCATGGCTGGCTGAGAGCAGGTATCTGGGTTTGTTTAGCTTCTATAATTGAAATTATGTTGCTTCCAGAGCTCAGAGGTGGACCACAGCATGCGGGGAACCTTGGCTTCCAACATCACTGGAGCATGGAAGCCGCCTGTTCACTTCAGCTGCGTGGCTACCGGCCGCCCTCTTTGTTGGCAGTTAATTTGCATATCCTGCTGCTTAGCCAGTGGGAAGTGTAGTGGAGGTATGGTCAATTACGATGTTTGTCTATTATTAGATAGGATACACACACACACACACACACACACACACACACACACACACACACACACACACTGAGTGGCCAGATTATTATGACCACCTTATGTTTGTAGGCAAATTAGCCAGTACACTACATCATATCGGATATGGAAGCCAAAGGCCTGTTTGTACACCTTTGCTGTCTGTCGTTACAAAGATAAAACATCTCCAATTCTCACAGGAACACAAGGATTGGACAGTC
>NW_006298552.1:169860-174706 GCF_000327345.1 Myotis davidii
AAGGAGTGCTTTCAAGAACATGAAGGAGACATTACCTTGCTTAGGTAGCTCCCACAAACACCAGATCTCAATCCAATTGAGTATTTGTGGGACGAAGTTTAAAGAGCCATAGGCTGCTGGTTCCACAACCATCACATCTCACAGAACTGGACAGTGCTATTCATCAGAAATGGTGTCAGGTTCCTCGCATCACCTTTCAGCATCTCATGGAGTCAATGACAAGAAGAAACCGCAGTATTGAAGGCAAAAGGTGGCCCAACGAAGTACTGATGGGGTGGTCATAACAATCTGGCCACTCACGTTCAAATATATCCCACGTTCAAAGGCTGTTAAATCGCATTGTTTACCCATATCTTCAGAAAAAAAATCACTTCCACTGTCATAGTAAACAACCTGCTTCCACTGTCATGGTAAACAACCTATTTATAATGGTCTGGCCCTCTAGCAACTTCAGCACGAAATTATAGCTAGTTTGCCTACAAACATTAGGTGGTCATAATAATCCGGCCACTCAGTGTGTGTGTGTGTGTGTGTGTGTGTGTGTGTGTGTGTGTGTGTATAATTTCAAGAAGCAAGATTGCTGGTTCTCATGGTATGACTACATTTAAAAACAACAACTGCCAAAATTGACTTCCAATCTGGCTGTATGCAATATTGCATTTCTACTAGTAATGAATGAGTATTTCTGTTGCTCCACATCATCAGCAGCAGCATTTGGTTTTGGTAGTGCTATGGGTTTTGTCCATTCTAATTCTAACAACATTTTGGTATGTGATTAGAAGAAGTTTCTTGTCTTTTATTTTATTATGTTTTACATTAATTAATTTTTGTATCTATACCAACCTTCCATTCCTATGATAAATCATATTTGTTCATGCTTTACAGGTTTCTGAATTTGATACTTCCTTGTTAAAAATTTCTGCATCTATAATCATGAGGAATATCAAAGCAATATCAACAACCAGCAAAGATTTTATGACTCACTTTATTGTAATACTCAATTTATTATGCTGGACTGGAACCAAACCTACAATATTTATGAATTATGTCCTTAATTCATGTGTAAACTTATCTGGACCTAGATTTTTCTTTGTAAATAATTTTCTAATTACTAGCGCATTTTAAAATGTTTTATGGGTCTATTTATTCATGTATTTGCTATCAAGTCAGTTGTAGTCATTTGTATCTATGAACACTATTAATTTGATTTAGATTATTCAATTTTTTAGAATATAAACCACTTAGTTTCTGTTACAGTGTCCTTTTTTAGTTTTTATTTTGTTAATTTTATTGTCTCTCTTTGTTTTCTTTTTAAGTTTAATCATAGGTGTGTTAATATTTTCCAAAGAATCAATGTTTGGTTTCACTTATTTTTTCTTTAATTTCTATTGCATTGATTTCTTTATAATCTTTATATTGTTTTCTTATGTATCCTTTGGGTGTGATTGGTTTTTCTGCTAGCTTTCTAAATTGGAATATTTGATTTTTAATTTAGATCTTTCATGTTTTTTAAAGAGGTGTTGAAAATTAGTTTTATTCTCAGCACTGTTTAAGCTGTATTCCACAAATCCTGGTATGTGATGTTTTCATTTTCCTTTTTTAAAAAAGTATTTCTATATTTCTCCTTTGTGATTCATTTTCTTGACCCATGCGTTACCTAGAAGTTTTAGTCACACACTCCTAACACACACACACACACACACACACACACAAATGTGTATGCATTTTCCTAATTTCCTAATGCTATGATATTCTGATTTGATTCTATGTTGACCAGAAAATTTATTTTATGTAATTATAATTTACTAAAACTTGTTTTATGGCAAACCATGTGTTTTATCCTGGAGAATTCTCCAGGTGCACTTAAAAACTGTTTATTCTGTTCTTGTTTGCAGGAGTGTTCTATTGATATTAGCTGGGTTCATTTCATAAATTGTGTTGAGCAAGTATCCTGTATCCTTTTATTTTCTGACAAAATGTTGTGTTCACTAATTAAAAGTCAAGTACTATTCAATAATCCATTTTCTCTTAGGTATATATATTTTTTAGTACATGTATCAAACAAAATCACGGGCTATGTTATTATGCGCATACATGCTTACAGTTGTTATTTCTTCCTGATGTATTGACCCATTGACCATTATAAAATATTTAGGTGTTGTAAAATAATATATTTTGTATTAATGTCTAATACTAATATAGTCTTTTCAGCCTTCTTTGCTACTGTTTTGCATGGTTTATCTTTTTTCTATCACCTTTCTTTCAACCTATTTGTTACTTCAAGTCTAAATCATGTCAATTTTAGACATAATATATAGTTTGATGATGATGATGATGATGATGATGATTATATTATGCTGCCTGACAATCTCCAACTCTTTCTTGGAATGTTTATCAATTCTTAACAATTGTAACTATTAATACTGTAGAATTAATTATTGGCATTTTGTTTTTAGTTCTCTATATTATTGATGCCTCTTTTGTTCCTCTTCTGTGAGTTACTTTATGTTAAATAGATTATTTTTGATGTACCAATTCAATTCTTTTGTTGTTTTTCTTATTATTTTTATTTCTTTTCTTAGTGGCTACTCCAATTACCGAGTACATATTAACTTACACAATCTTCTTCAGAGTGATCTTAAATTAACTTAATTATAAATACTGATGTAACTTTAATATATAAAATCTAATTTGACAATGTTTAAATTTTATAATTTAAATGGGTTGCCCTGTTGTTTTTTGGCTAGCACATTTCAGTCAAGATGACGTCGGTCATTGTCTTCTAGTAATTTAATTTAGAAGTGTATGTGGGAATGTGTGTTTGCACATGTGCATGTATGTGTGCCTGTGTCTATTTGTATTATAGGTTCCTTTGAATTCATTAAATTTCCTGGACTTATAGGTTTATAATTTTCAATTTTGTATAATTTTTGTAACTTTTCTTCAAATATCTGTCATTTCCTCCATTTCTAGAGTTCTAATTATATGCACATGTGATACTTAATTTTACATGTCAACTGAACTGGCCATGGGTGCCCAAATTAAACATTATTCCTTCTCCTTGTGTCTCTGAGGGTTTTTCTGGATGAGATTGGCATGTGAATCAGTGGATTAAAGTAAATTGCTCTCACCAAGGTGGGTAGACATAATTCAATTCACTGGGGGTACTGGATCTAAATAAAAGACAGAAGGAAGAATTGATTTCTTTTTTCCAACCTCATTATTTGAGCTAGGACATCCCATCTCATTTTTTTCTTGCCATTATACTAGGATTTCCACAATTGGCTTCCTAATTCCAAAGCTTTCAGACTCAGACTCAATTATACCACTAGCTTCCCTGGGTTTTCAGCTGGCAAAAGGCAGTCCATGGGACTTCTTAGGCTCTGTGAGTCAATTTCTTATAATACATTTTTGTACTGGTTTTGTTTCTTTGGAGAACTCTGACTAATAAAACATAGTATCATCTTATTTATATCATTTAAATACTGTTTATTTACTTACGTGTATGTGCATGTGTTTCTCCTCTGTGCTTTAGTTTAAATAGTTTTCTTATACCGCCCAGTTACTGAATTTTCTTCAACAGCTTTTAATCTGATATCAATAACCCATTCACATTTTTTATAACTTATATTGTGGGGTTTTTTTTCAGTTAAGTTTACTTATAATATACTAGAGGGTCGTTGCAGGAAGATTCTTCCAAGAATAGGGCTTCCTGTGGCTTAAGTGAAGCAGAGAAGGGAGCGAAGTCCGCCTCGGTCCACTCCCACCTCTATTGCCCTGCTTGCTTCCCTCCTATCTACACCTCCCTGCTTGCTTCTTTGAAGCTTCACTCCCTTCTGCAGTGCTTGGCTTCCTTCTACATTGTCTTCCATCTTCACTCGGCACCTGTGTATGCAAATTAACTGCCATCTTTGTTGGGTTAATTTGCATACTCATCTGATTGGCTGGTGGGCATAGCAGAGTGACACCAATTTGCATGTTTCTCTTTTATTAGTGTAGATTTTTTAGATGTTGTCTGCTAACTCTGTCCTGTCTGTTTGTTATTTCTGGTTTTTCTTCCTATGGGCTGATATTCTCCAAATTATGGTTTAACTAGTGGACCAGTGCACAAAATTTGTGCACATTAAAAGGTAATTAATTAGAGGAAATATTTTAATATTGCTATTTGCCCTTTCTCTATAATAGAAGTGTCAGAAATGAAATAAAATTAGTAAAATGTATACGAAAATAATATATAAATTTATCAATAAATAAACAATCCCAACATAATATAACAACAAAGACAGGATATAAAAACAACACTTATACAAACAATGACTGATAAATTGATTAAACTTTTTCTAATATCTCCCTGTATACCACATTAAGAGTGAAAACACTTTCAGAGTGCTTGACTAATTTCCCTTGGGATAAAGTATTTACAACTTTAACATCACACGCTCTTCAAACTTGAGAGAAAGCAACATATAACTGACCATGTGCAAAAACGGGTTCAGGTAGGAATGTTCCTACTTTGTCTAGAGTATGTCCTTGTGATTTATTAATAGTCATTGTAAATGCTGGCATCACCGAAACTGTCTTCAAATTACTTTAAATAGGAGGCCAGTGTCAGATGGGGATAAACCAATTCTTGGAATCAGCACAACCTCTCCTTCTGCAGATCCTGTTAATACTTCAGCTTTGATAATGTTAGGTTGCAATCTTTTGATAATAAATCTAGTACCATTACAAAGACCCCATTTACTATTAAGATATCTCGGTAGCATGATGATTGCACCTACTTTCAATTTTAATTTATGACACGGCATTCCCGAAGGAGTAATACTATAAAGAAATTCATTGGGAA
>NW_006298552.1:175128-183886 GCF_000327345.1 Myotis davidii
CCAACAATGAGAAGTTGGGCCTTCTTAATGGTTTTAGCAACTTCACTCTTTATATTGAGTCTAGAAATTGAAGTTTCATTTAATGGAATTGGTAATTTATATTGGGAATGAAAGGTTCTTCCACCAAGTAGTAAATTTGCAGCAATTACCTTGTAGATGCTGTGGGTAAAACAGTACCACCACGACCTCTAATATAATGTATTAAAACTTTATGAAGATATGTTTCTCCACTACAACCTGGACCATCTAAGAAAAAAATATTTGGGTGTACAGTTTGATCTTCGATGTCTGAAGTTATTCTTTCTACAACGCCAAAGTCTTGTGTCATCCCCAGGACTAATCTCTCCTATGGCTGCCTTACCCATACATAGGAGTAGTATTTTTAAAAATATATTTTTTTATTGATTTCATATGGCTGCCTTACCCAGACCACAAGCCTCCTGGTCAGGGCTCTGCCCTCTGCTCAGCCTCACCTCCCTGCTCATCCAAGATCAACTCCACCCCCACTAACCCCCTGCTGGTCCCTTAGCCTATGTCATTCTCATTCACCCTCTCACAATC
Organism: Myotis davidii; assembly: GCF_000327345.1. Lineage (NCBI taxonomy): Eukaryota > Metazoa > Chordata > Mammalia > Chiroptera > Vespertilionidae > Myotis > Myotis davidii. The sequence continues at coordinate 175,690 of NW_006298552.1, forward strand.
CGGGACTTGAACCAGGCCCCAGGTGTAGGCATGGGGATAGGTGTCCACAGTGGCCCCACCCCTGCTGCAAACCCCCCTGCTGTTTGGTCATCTGTCTGGTTGTTTAGGTTGTAATGGCCCCTAGCTTTTTACATATTAGGATTTTCCTGCTTTCTTAAATGTCTAATAATTTGGAATGGATAATGGACATCATAATAATATATTAGGTAGACTATTTGCAGTATTTTTCCTCCTAGCAAGGACTATATTTACTTATACGCCAGTTTTTGGTTTTGAGGTTTATTTTATAATTTGTTAGAGAAGATTAATAGTATGCTTTACTCTAGGACTAGCATAGATATGAATCTGAGGTGTGACCCTTATGATATCTCCACTGAATAACATGGGTGTTTAATATGGATTTTTCCATCTGGCTGATTGGAACTTAAGTGTCTCTGACATCTGTGAGCTCTGGAAATTTTTCAGCTACCTCAATACTGTCATTCTTTGCCTGGCTCTTAAAGTTTCTCACTGGGCCTGCGTAAGTGATCAAAGGGATTCATATCCCAATGCCTGTTTGATATTTTGGAGCTCCTTTTTTTCTGGTATTCTGATCACAATTTCTAGCCCCCTGTGCCTTTTTAAAAAATTCTATTTTCTATCATCTCAACTCAGTGAGATTGATGTGGTTTGTTTGTAGTCACCCTTTCTGCAAAGTAGCCTAGAAACTGCCTTTAAAAAGAAAGGCAGGTCAATCATAGGGAGCCCCACCGTTACTTTTCTTTTTTTAATTAATACAACCCACAGCTGTTTGATGTTAAATATTCAAACATCTTTGTCTCAAATATTTTGTCTTATGTTTCATTTGCTTACTATTGAAGGGCCAGTTATGTTATCATGACTGGAAGGAGCAATCTGTGTCTTAGTTCATTCTTATGTGAGTCTCAAATGTATGGTTAATTGGTATACCATTAAAAATGAGACCCTTACTGTATTCTTTGCAGAACTGTCACATTTATTTTTATTCATTTTATGTGTAGATTTATTATTTTATACTTAACAATGTAAAAACCCATTGCTTTTTTGGAAATGTTGAATTGCTTTATAACTTTAGGTAGGCTTTAGTTCATAAATTTAAAATTAATGCATATTTATTTTTAGTTCTATAATTATTTTTGAACAAGTAAGGCTTCTTTGCTACTTGGCAGTAACAGGTTTCATGTATGAATTGATTATGTAAATTTAATTTACTTTATTCAAAAACATAGGAAATGATCTAGAATAATTTACTATTCTTTTTATTTTTATTTATTTATTTCTTTAAATATATTTTATTGATTTTTTACAGAGAGGAAGGGAGAGGGATAGAGAGTCAGAAACATCGATGAAAGAGAAAGATCGATTAGCTGCCTCCTGCACACCCCCTAGTGGGGATGCACACACTACCAAGGTACATGCCCTTGACTGGAATCGAACCCGGGTCAACGTTCTAGCCACTGAGCCAAACCGATCAGGGCTTTACTATTCTTTTTATTGATTTAAAATATTTATATTTCCCTGATACAAAATCTACATGTTGTATATATAATATATACTTATAAATTTGTAATTCCAGCCTGCTTATTATTTTAGTTGTTTAGTAAATATGAATCACTTTACTAAAACTCCTTTATTGGTTTTAGAGCCAACATAAAGCGGCAGCAAATAGACCATTCATATTCTATGGTTATTTCAGATTATAGCTAGTATTAACCTAACTCATACAATCTTAGTCATCTATCATGACATATTTTGCCATCTTATGGAACTGGATGTAGGTTTTCAATGCAATTACAGAACATACTTATTTTTACTTCTTTAATTTTTATCTTGAATGCTCTAAGACTTTTTTACCTTAATACTTTTTCTGCTGTTATCTTGAATAATCACAAATTTGGAAAATTTAGTCTATGCTATTTATTTCCTAATTGCAAAGTTCATATTAAAGTATCTTGAAAAAGAGGCTTTTGTCACAGATGTTGATACATGAAATATCAAATTATTTATTATATTTGACATTTACCTAAGGAACATATGACATATTGTCTTTAATACTGATGAACAAACTCAGGTAGTAATAGGATCAAGTTATTTTGCTAATATTCTCAAACTGTCCATTAACTTCCTAAAGTGGGTTTTCAAGTCCCATGTAAAAATCATTCCGTCATCACACTTGATCATAATGACCCTATAACAGATGTTTAAAATTGTAGTTATATCATCAAAAAAGTTGTTGCCTTATAAATGGTATACTTTTAGGTAAAACAATTACACACACAAATATGAATGTATTTTGCTACAGATCTTTAGGAAATCAATGTACCTATATTAAACTATTTTTGATAGAAAAAGTTACTTATTCTATTTTTTGTAATTGGATTTATTTAAGTTCTACATAATAATAAGCAACAATTCAGAGCATCCAAAACAGTTTGTTGGTGTTACACTAAGTCTTACTGAAATAGATTACTTGGAGATCCCTGGCATGAAGGGACCACTTGTGCAGCTTATAAGAATAAATGCACTAATACTGACATGGTACATGGAAAACTGAAATAAACTTGAAAAAAATTCAAGGAATAATTAATTCCTCTTTAGAATTAAAATAATATTGAAGATTTCAGGAATTTTCTTCATGATAAAATTTTGGCAAAGCTTTGGCCTCTTCCGTAGTAGAAATTGGGTCAGGGTGAAAATCAGAGACTATAAACAGGAATGGGGTAAAGAGTCTACAGAACCCTGCTGTTTGATTAATAGCAGATATTGGGTGGGGGTGAGTTTTAGTCCAATGTATGTAGAGATTCATCCAGAAGTACAGCAGGTATAGACTCCTGCTGAGTTTATAATCTGTAAATATTAAGTGTTCATGGCATGGAACTTGGCTGTTCTTAACCAAAGTCAGATCTCTAATAGAGCTTAGTTCACTGAAAACCATTTAAGTTTAATAAACATTTACTGAGTGCATTATCTTACAAGGATTATTCTAATCAAAAGATACAGCATTATTAAGTCATAATCCATTTGTGACTCTTTGGCATATACAATCTTCTTGCTTATTATTCCTTGAAATACAGTATGATTTACTAAGGACCAGATTTTTACCAATGCTCCATTTTGTTCCTTTTTTTTTTACCTCTATGCCATGACAAATTCTTATCAATGAAGGAACAGAAAAAATTATAAGTATCTGTATTCTCTGAGAAAAACTTATGATGTAAAAGGCTTTTAAATGTCTAAAAGCAAGACATTTGTGCGTTTTATATGTTCGTGCTTTAAAGTCTAAGTAGCAAGAACTAGATGTTTTAAATGACTTTCTCCACTTACTCTTTGGAGACAATATTTTTAATGTATTAGGTATAAAATGAATTCAATTCAGATACTATAAAGACACTAATTTGCAAAACTTTATATAAAAGAAATATTGCTATATAAAATATGAATTCCAATAAATATAGTAGCTAACTTATCTGGTAGCTTAAATCTGCTATAAAAAACCTTCATGTACAACAAAACACACAGATGATTGATTGAAGTTCCTACAATTAGAGCAAGAACTGCTACACATAAGAGTTATATACAATATTTAATCGCCTTGGGAAAGAATAACCCATTTCCACTAAAATATGAAACATTGAGCCTGCTGTCGTCCAGAGCTGGTTCCACCAAGGAAATGGCTTTGATGGGCTTTCCCTAGATCTGCATTTACCCTTCATTCAAATTTTTATGATTAGTTCTTAATTAAAATGAACACTTTCTGCTTTATATATATTTAAATTTGCAGGTTGCTAATTACCAAATCTTGCCTTGTCCTGCTGTTTATGTATGTATGTTTCTATTGTTAAGTCTGATCAAGTAATTGAATGGACTCCCTCCCCTGGAACTGACCTTTAGGCTACTTCACAAGGGACATTCCCCTTTGCTTACACCACATTGCACTTGCAAAAACCACATTCCACTTATCTTTCACCTCAGGATCCACCCAGAGAATTCTCTGCCTAGAAAAAGCCTGCCTGGAGTCTATTAAAACCTGAATCCCTGTCCCAAATGGTGCTGGCACCATTTTGGGGCTCAGCCCATCTGGTTTCCAGATGACCTAATCCTAGGTAATAAAAAAGTAATATGCAAATTAACCATCATTTCACAACAAAGATGGCAGCACCTTTAGCGGCAGGGGCGGGACACTGGTGGCATTGCCCCAGCAATACGAGCCCAGCAGGTAAGCATGGCCCGCAGGCAGCACCCAGCAAGGCCTGCTTGCCCATCACAGTGGTGCGGAGCAGCAGGCCCCACAGAGAGCAGAGAACCATGGGGAGCGGGCCTAAGTCTTCAGTAAGACATCCCTTGAGGGCTCCTGGATTGGAGAGAGTGCAGGTCAGGCTGAGGGACCCCACCCCCAATGCACGGATTTTGTGCACTAGGCCTCTAGTAAATTCATAATTCTTTACCCCTTTGGGCCTCATCAATTCCTTTTTCGATGACCCTAACATCTGTTTTGTTTTTTATCAAACTTTGTACTACTCAAACATTCTTGTATGAACTTATAGCAAGCAGGTTTTTTTACCCTTTATTGAAAACTATAGGACAGCCTGGCTGGCACGTCTCAGTGGTTGAGCATCGACCTATGAACCAGGAAAACTATATGTATCTTTTGAAATAACAGTTTTCTAGCATGATAAAGTAATGGAGAACAAACTTATCTTTCTTTCATTAAGTATATAGAAACTTGGATAATATTTATAAAATAGCTTTAATATGTTTCAGACTGGCCACTAGTCAGTTTAGAATAATGAGTAAAGCAAAACAAAATGAATAAGGTCTGATTATTTCAGTTTACTGCCTGGAGAGAGATTCCCAACTGCAAGGAAAGAGAGTCCAATGGTCTGACTGAACTTAAGAAATACAGTTCATTGATTGGAGGGCCCAAATTTTTATGTAGGAAATTAGACATGAGTGGCTGGGATGGAGCCTGCCCTGGGGTCCTGAACAGGGGTCTGACCAACATTGCCTTTAGACCACCTCTCTAGGGGTGGCCCAGCAGAGTGCCCGTAGGCACATTCAAGCCAACTGGCTCTTATCACACGCTCAGTGGAAAATGACATGACCTCATTGCCAATATGACCTTACTAGGGCCCTGGACTAATTATAATAAAATTTGCATTTTAGCTTTGACCCTCCCCCCCCATGAATTTTTCTGCATACATTATGGGTAAAGACATGCCCAGAAGAATATAGTTTCTGTCAATCATCCCTGAATGCAAATGAAAGGCTCCACCCAGAAAATCCCTCTTTAAAGCCTAGGAGTTGGGGCCATGTCTCTCTCTCTCTCTCTCTCTTTCTCTCTCTTTCTTTCTCTCTCTCTCTCCCCCTCCAATGTCCTACTCCTTGTTTAGAATGTATCTTCAATAAACCCCATTTTGCCTTATTTTCATATTTGTTGACCTTACAATCTTTTCTGCATTGAGGAAAAGAACAGAGGTCCCAGCCAGTAACCTCAGTTGGTAATGAAATCAGCTAGAATTTGTATAACAAATACCAGAGATGAAGGATGAAGGTCAAAAACCTACATTAAGCTCAAAAGAACTGCAGAGGAAACCACTTACATTTTTGGTTTAGGATTGATTTGTATTTGTATGAGAATAAACTGATTAATGGCAGGTAAGGACTGCCTAATAGTTGTAGGTAGAATGATCCCCAGACCTCAAACACAGCAGGTTGTTTTCCAACTAGCAAGACTGTCTAGGCAGCGGTTCTCAACCTGTAGGTCGCGACCCCTTGGCGGTTGAGTGACCCTTTCACAGGGGTCGTCTAAGACCATCTTGTATATCAGATATTTACATTATGATTCATAATAGTAGCAAAATTACAATTATGAAATAGCAACAAAAATAATTTTATGGTTAGGTCACAATATGAGGAACTGTATTTAAAGGGCCAGAAGATTGAGAACCACTGGCCTAGAAGGTATAGTATTTGCTGTGGAAGAAAAGGACCACATGCTAACCTGACAAGCTCAGGGAAGGCCTGCATGGCAGTCTTGCAAACTTAAAGACCTAAAGTAACCAAAAGGATGGTCTGAAATTAAAACTTTAACTAAAAGCAGTTATGGTGGGTAGTCATGTTCTCGGCTGGTATTTTCCCTGACAAGGTCAATTTTTACCCTGAGACTATTGCCATTTTGCACCTAAGATAACTATGAAATGTTAGAGTAACTTGTAACTTTCCTTTTTCCTCAAACCCCTAGGGCACAACCAAATGCTGGGCACCAGGATGAAGGCCATAAATTCCTTCGTTGTTATTGTTATCATAGACTATTGACTATTAACTATCCTGTATCCAACTAAGTAATGTGTCTATCATTTTACTTTTTATCCTTTCCCAGAGGTTTCCCAGCTTTGCTTTCCCCTGCCTCCCTAATCTATCATCAATGGATTTAATGTAAGCCACTCATATCTTCTCCTTTGATGCAATGTATAAAAATAGGTGGGAAGCCGCCATTCTCTGGAGCATGATCCCAATTCATTGAGATTCTGCTTCTTGGCAATTGTTGGCAGTTTGGCTCAAATAAACTCACAAAAATTCTTTACTGGTTTGAATGTTTTTATGTTTTTTATGTTAACAGTGCAAATAAGTTGCTCTTGATAATGGCTGTTCTAAACCAACCACAAAAAAATTAAAAAAGCAATTGTGGTCAGAATCAAACCAATTCTATAACTTCATCCAGAAAAAAAAGAAAGTAATGCACGCACACACACACACACACACAACTAACTCCAGTGCTTAAAAAGTAAAAATTCATAAAACACAAAAGTTTTTTTAAATGGGGGAGGACAGTGCAAATACAATTAAAACTCATTTCTTTGAGGTCTCCCATCTTGAACAATTTAATTCCTGGCCAAATTGTTCACAGAAAAAAAATGTCTGGGATGTGAAACAAAACTTTGATTTTTGACCTGACAACTCTTTCATGCTGATACCTCAGCATGACAAAGGTGTCTTTCAGGCAACAAACAAAGGAGAGAATGCTTTAGTTGCTTGTGAAATCCATGATCAGTACAATTTTAAAACATAAAGAGGCCGTCAAGAGTGCTAATGTTGCTAAGGGTGTGAAAGTGCTCACAAAACAGCAATCACAGGCAATTGAATAGGTAGAAAATCTGTTGTTGATTTGGACGAAGGAAAAGCAGTTAGCTGGTGATAACATTTTGGAGGCAGCGATAATATGAAAAATTTGTTTAAGGCTAGTAGGGGGGTGATTCATTAAATTTAAGCAAAGAAGTGTTTATTTATAGATTAAAAAGTACTTTAGACATGTGCTGTATATAAGAAATATTAAAACAGAGAATCATTTTGAGCATCTGGAAAGGATTAGTTCAATTTGATATGAGATTTTTGGGCTGGAACGTGCAGTGTTCCCCTGGGCAGGATGGTTCCCGGGCTCTTTGCCCGTTGGAGTCAAAGAATGAATCCATGGACGGAAGATGGTAGAGCCAAGGTGGAAACTTACTGAAGAACAAGCACAGACTCCCATGTGGGGGAGCAGGAAAGGGTCCCCTATCACAGACTCCCAATTGGGGAGGGAAAGGGTCCCACTGAGTTGCTGTTTCCACTGTTTATAAAGACTGCAAGTCCCCATGTCCTGATGTCCCCTCTGATTGGTCAATAGTCCCTTTTGAATTGGTTAATGCAGTAACTCCTGAGCTCAAAGGTCAAATCTCACATGGCACACATGAGGCCCTCCTCCCTCATTGCCCTCCTATTCCTTCTGGGCTTTCTTCCTCCTTCTTTATTTTTTAAATGTAGACCTTTTGTTACTCCCAGTTCCCTTATCTTATGTAATTGCATTGTTGCAGCTCCTTGTCTTATGGAAATGTAATTGCACCTGGCTCATTTGTGTTATGGAAATGTACCCTCTCCCAGCTTCATAGCCCTGTGTTTGATCCATGGAGCCCCTTAATTTCTAAATTTTTTTCTAAACCTGCCTATTTCCCCCTAAATATTCTATTTTACCCCCAAAACTCCTTTCAATTTTACATTATTTATAATGGGAAAAATGATTTGGTTTTCAAACAGATCATTTATCGATCAGCCTTCCTGAAAGAATTATGTTGTTATGGCAGAAATGAGGCTGGCGGGAAGTGACAAGCCATAGGCACTGGGAGATTCAGGAAATAACTGTTTT
>NW_006298552.1:183946-191319 GCF_000327345.1 Myotis davidii
CAGAGGCTGAGCACCACGTCTGGGTTCTGACCTTCTTTTGTACATGAGAAGCTTCCAGGTAGTCAGGGGTCTTTCCACACATGTGGCAGCCTGGGCCGTTGGCTGATGCAAGAAGCAAGCAACATTACAGTACCCAAGAACGTGGTTACAGTGGAGCAAGTAAGAGGAGGGTTATCTGCTGTCAGCTTGCCTTCTCAATGTTTCAGAACTGAGGTTCCACTATAACTAAGAAAACCTACAATCACAAGAAAACACAATCAATAGAAATAACACCCAAGTGACAGATTATTAAATTGGTAGACAACATTGAGTACTATTATAATTATACTGAAAGCTATTACATATGAACATGTTACTGGAAAGTGGACTTGGCCATTGGCGGGTCTGCCTAGGACCAGCCAGTAATGTGTGGGTTCTTGACTTTGTGCAGGAAAAATTTCACAACAGGAGTCCAAATGACTATGAGGAGATATTTATTAAAGCTGGGACAGAAATACAAGAAAGAGCGTAGCATAGAAGAAGCAACAGGTGAGCCTACATTGGAATGCTCCAGCTCTCTGGGAAGTCAAGCAAAGGGGGCCTTGGAGTCAGGTTCAGGGGACTAGCCTGCTGCCAGCTGCCACTCCCCAGGTTGCAAGTATCCTGGGGTCCCTTACCCAGTTTAGGAGATGTGTGCCTGTGGGGGGGAAAGAGGGCAAAGGGAATGGTGGGGGCTGCGCTCCAGAGTCTTTTGTCTTACAGCTTTCTCTCTTTCAGGTAGGAATCTTAGGGGAGGTTTTTTGTCTTGTGTTTTGTTGTTAATCCCATTGCTTTTATCAAAGAGAGTGGAAGGGAGGGAGGGAGGAGGAGAGAGAAACATTGATTTGAGAGAGACACATAGACATATGCCTCCCTTATGTGCCCTGATCCAGGGTGGGGAGCGAACCCACAACTCAGAAGCCAGGTAACTGCCATTCACTGGAAATCTAACCCATGACCCTTTGGTGCTTAGTCTGATGTCTAACCACTGAGAAACACAGCCAAAGCTAGCAGAATATTCATCGGTTTTCCAGGTGTGCTTCTCCAGGGCCTGGGTCTCCATCGATTGGTCAGTGTCAGGGCAGGGTATCTCAGTCATTGTAGCTGGTCCTCGTGTCCCCAACCTGGTTTGCTGCTTTTCTGGATCTGGAGCTGAATACACTGAGGCCGAGAGGCTATTTCTAGGAAGGGGCCTTTTGTATTTGCTGTAAATTGCTCTGCAGTTGGTTCAGCTATCGGTCTCAGTTTCTCTGTTCCCCTTGTCCTGGCTCACTGGCCTGTCTCAAACACAGATGGCCTTTGCTCCTCACAGGGAACTTTAGGGTTCGTGAGTTTCCTCCCTTTTGTGTGTTGCTGTGCTGTGAGTAGGTATTACAGTAACACAGTCTTTCACCTTTCCTACCTGCCTTGATATAGCCTTTTGTTTTTGGTTTGTTTTTTTTTTTTAGATGTGAAGGAACTGCTCAGCTAGTTTTGAGGTTTTCTTCAGAGGAAATTGTTCCATATGTATCTGTAGATTTGATGTGTCAATGGGAGTTCAAGCTTTCTAAGTCTCTATCTTGGACTGCCTCTGCATGTATGTATTTGTCCTTTATTTTTATTTCCACCTTTTATCTGTAGTTGGAAAGGAGGAAAAGTATTTTAATGGCCATTTAGATAATTTTGGATTATTATTTTTTTATAATTTATCTTATTGTTGAAAGTATTAGTGTCCCCAGGTATAGAATTACCATTTCTTCTTCTTTTTTATTATATTGTTTACACTATTACAAATGTCCACCATTTCCCCTCTCTTTGCCCATCTGCACCCAGCTCCTCCCCTCCCCCAGGCTCCACCTCACTGTTATCTGTGTCTATGGTTTTATACATATATGTTCTTTGGCTAATATCTTCACCTTTGTCCACCAGTCCCCCACCACCTCCACTCTGACATATGTCAGTCTGTCCCATGTATTCATGCCTGTGGTTCTCTTTCTTTCAGGACATTGAGTATGTTTTTCCACTGACTTTGACTTCCATTATTTTGAAAACTGATTATATTAATTCTATTGATGATCCCCTGTATATTAATTTTCTCTGCCTGCTTTCAGGATGAACTCATTATCTGTATTTCAACTATCTGCCATGATATATCTAGGGTGGATCACTTTGAATTTATTGACTATGTAGATTAATGCTTTTAATCAAATTTGGGGAGCTTTGGACATTATTTATTTAAATACTCGTCCTCTCCATTTCACTCTTCTCTTTTTTTGTGAGTCCGTTATACGTATATTGGTATAGCCTTGATAGTGTCACACAGTTCTCCGAGTCTCTACACTTTTCTTTACTCTTTTTCTAGTCTCATACTAGAAATACTGTACTGACCTATCTTCAAATTCATAAATTTGAATGTCAAATCTGCTGCTTAAGCTTTCTAATAAACTGTTTTTTTATCCTTACACTAACAATAAGCTGAATTTAAATACATAACTGAATTGAAATACTTTGTTATTGTTTCCATTGTAATTCATTAAATCTTTGTCTTATTTTTATTTAAGATCACATTTACTTGCATAGAGAGATTTTCCATTATAGTATGTACACTTATATTTATACATGAGATTTTTTAATTCTTTTAAAACATCTCCCTAGGACTTCTGATAGGGTTTGAGTTGGCTATGTAGATATTTTGTGAATAGCAATCATCTTTGTATTATGTATATTATTGAGAAAGCCCATGTAGGCATGTGTTTATCCTTCCAATTACTTGAATCTTCTTTAATTTTCTTCAGTAAGTTTTACAAACAAACACATGTGAATGAGTATATATCTACATATAGCTGTATATTGATTTATTACACTGGCTTGGACCTAAAGTGCAATATTGAGCAAAAGCAGTTTTTATTGTTTTATCCCTGTTTCAGGGCAAATACATAAATATTTTACTGATAAAGTATGATGTGAATTTGAGTTGTCTATAAATTCTATCACATTAGGAATTTCTGTTCTTATTTGCCAAAAGTGGTTTTTTCTTGCATGTTTTTTATGAATACATTTTGTATATTACCATATTTCCAGAAAAACACAATTGTGTTTTATAGCCAAAGAATTAACACGCAGAATGTTTTAATATGTTAATCAAAGACAGCTCCCCTAAATTTAATTGGTCAATTACAAAATTGCTTCAGTACAAATAACACTTAAAGCCAACTAATAACAGTCTCAGAATTTGAAGACAAGTCAATCAGCAGTAGACTCATTCCTGTGAACAACCTTCTTAAACCAAACAATCAATAAAGCCTCACTAAACAACAATTCATCCAAGGCTAACATCAATTTTTCCCTGCCACTGTTCACCAGCCTCCAAACAATTGTTCAACCAAAATACTAATGGTATATTAGAAGTCTATGTTTTGAAAGACTTTACAAAATTATTATAGCTTTATTTAAATAAATAATATATTAATCTTGTTCCTACTAACATGTGGTAATTTCTAATACTATTTAAATAATCACAACATTGTTTTTTATTAATTGCTTGTCTAATGCTAATTTTTCATTTCTTTGTAATCACTAAAACCAGAAGTTTATGCAATTTTTCTTAACCTTGTTTCAATCCTTGCCCCCTACCTGTCCATTCCTTACTTACAAACCAGAGTATCCTTTATCTTTACCTTGCCTTATTTCTCTTCTCTTCTCAGTATCTCTCAGTAATTTACAGCAAAGATAAATTAGCTATTAGAATGCATGCAGATTTAGATTTCCAAAATACTTCAAAAGAAATGATAACTATATAAATTTAACTTAACCCTTATATGTTGTATAATCTACACTAATAAAAGAGAAACATGCAAATTGGCGTCACTCTGCTACGCCCACCAACCAATCAGAGCAACTATGCAAATTAACCCAACAAAGATGGCAGTTCATTTGCATATGCAGACACAGAGTGAAGACTGAGGGCTCCAGCCAGAGTGAAGACTGAAGACTGAAGTCTGAAGACTGAAGACCCTTGCTGGGTCCCAGGTGCTGGCAGCCAGGGGAAGGACGGCCTATTGCACAGATCTTCGTGCAACGGGCTTCTAGTATAGATATAAATTGACACAAATCTGAAACACTTAAGCAGAACTAACTAACTGTTTGATAGAAAATGCTCTAGCTACTTCCTAAAATGAAAGAAACACAGTAAAATATTATGTGAATCAAGGTAATGTATCACAGAAATGCAGAAAATTAAATCACAAAGGCTTTAAGAATCTATTAATTTTTTTACAAAGTTTATCAATGTCTCTATGATGTGTTTTTTATCTGTCATGTTACACTTCTTTAATTTTACATTTTATGAAGGATTTTTGAATATTTATTTCTAAGGTAAGAAAACAGTGCTATAGGAGGCATCTTTTCCAAACAAATCTTTACAGGCTGAAATATATCTTAAATTATTGGCATGTCCTTTTTTTAGTGAAAAAGAAAATCCATATTTCTATTAAATGTGTACGCAGCTCTAAAATTTGATTTTTGGTCATTTTTTATTATGATTTATCAAATGTAGTGAAGAGGTGTCTGGTTATTTAGTGATTTATATTAGCATGCTCTTTTAGGAGGATATGAAAAAAAGCATGTAGAATGATTGTATCAATTCAGCAAATAAAATTACCTTGAAGACCATGCATTGTGTACAGGAAAACATCTAATATTTACCATGTGGATTAAAGTGAGGGAATAATTAACATATCTCTGATAACCAGGCATTAAAGGACAAAAAGCAAAAGAAAAATAAATAATATGGTTACAAAGGACATCAGGGTTTCAATTGAATTAACATGTGGTTGATTTTAAACAAAGGAGGAAAGAAGAAGTAAAGTCTTCTATCTATAAGATGTCTGACTGTAATGGGACAATATGGGTTTTCAGAAAGGCTTCTAAATTTGCTTAGTCTACATATCATGCATTTTAATGCTTCCTAGATGTACACATTACTTTTTTAAATCCATACTCAAGGATGTGTTTATTGATTTCGAAAGAGAGAGAGATAAAAAGATACAAGAGAGAACAACAATTGGCTGCTCTCCATACACATCCTGACTAGTGACTGAACTTACAACCTAGGTGTGTGCCCTGACTTGGAAACGAACCTACAACTGTTCAGTATATAAGATGATGCACCAACCACCTGATTCACATCAACCATGGCATGTATTACTTTTTATAATAACCTTCTGAAAAGAAAAAAAAATCATATTTTGTCTTATATTGTGAATGGTTATTGAATATTCATCTCCTGTTCCCATGTCAATCAATGTTATTGACAAGCATTTCTTCCCACAGTGTGATATATCTTAAGATGATTTTAAAACAATAATGGGCCTTTCTATAAAGATGGCAATGTAGTTAACTCAATGCTTGCCTCCTTTCATGACCACATCCAACTCTATAAAATAAAAGCGTAATATGCAAGTTGACCGAACAGTAGAACGGCCATTGGGATGACCTTCTGGATGACCACGCTATGACATGCACTGGTGCCAGGCCAGCCAAGGCTGGCACAATGTGATTGGTCAGGGGCCCTACCATTGCCCCACAATTGCTCTGCAGAGGGAAGTTCAGGTCAACCTATGCGTGGCAATTGATTGCAGAGCTCCAGTCGAGTGGGAGGGGTCTCCCTCTGCTGGGCGATTGATCACGGAGCCCCACAATTGATAACCCCACAGAGGGAGGCCCAGGCCACCCAGCTGTCGGTGCTACAGCAGGTGAGCAGGGCCCCCCTCTGTGGAGTGATCTATCTGGGGGTCCATGAAAAATCACCCCACAGAGAGAAGACCAGGCCACCAGCCAACAATGCTGTGGTGGGTGTATGGGGCCAGCCAATGATCGCCCCACAGAGGGAGGCCCAGGCCATTCAATTGATCACACCTCATGCCTGTCATCTGCAGAATGAAGCAAATGGTGGCGGGGCAGGGGGGCAGCGTCACACAGATGGCAAGCAGTGGCAGCAATAGGGGTGAGGCCAGTTGCTGGCAGCCTGGGGAAGAAAAGTCCTGATAGGCCCTGAACATCGACCTAGAAACCCTACCCAAGGCATCCTGAATTGTGAGGGTGCAGGCTGGGCTGAGGGACACCCCCCCCCCATGCACAAATTTTGTGCACTCGGCCTCTAGTTACAACTATAAATAAGGATATAAAGGAGAAGTCACATTGAGGCTGGTAGTAGAGACAATGTGAGCCCATCCTATACCTACAGTGTGGAAATTAATAATAGGGATGGAGAGTGGTATTAGCATCATGACAGAGTGAGACCTCTTGATTTCTCCCAAAGTTGTAATTCATCAAAAGATTTCCTACTCAACATACAAGCACACAAAAGTATCTGAGAGAGTCATGCATTGAGACATCTGAGGGTGGGCATCTTGGAGAGAAGGGAAGGTCAGAGACAGAAATCACAGAGGCTGTGAATGGTCAGGATATATCCTAAACTCAGCAGCCTGGAGAGGGCCAGAGGGGTAGAGGCAGCATTTTGGCCATAGTGGCCAGTAAAACCTGCAGCTACACCAAGTACAATAAAACAAAGTCACTTGTGTGAACCCAAGAACTCCCGCTGAACCTTGTCTACAGAAAGCAACAGGACATTATTAAAAGAAACTGAAGAAGACAGAAAGAAATGGAAACATATTTTTGGGCTCATTGATTAGAAGAATTAACATAGTTAAAATGTTAATTATTTACCTAAAACAATAAACAGACTTCACGCAATCCCCATCAAAATCTCAATGACATTGTCCAAAGAAATAGAACAAAAAATCCTCAAATTTATGTGGAACCCAGAAAGACCCAAATAGCCAATGCAATCCTGAATAAAAAAGACAAAGGCAGAGGCATCACACTCCCTGACATCAAGTTATACTACAAAGCTATATTAATCATAACATTATGGTATTGCAAGTAAAAAAAGAGACACACAGACCAATGGAACAGAATTGAGAGCTCATAAATAATAATATGCAGGAACTAATTCTTGACAAAGGAGCCAAAAACATGCAATGGAGAAAGGAAAGTCTCTTCAATAAATGTTGATAAAAAATTCAAAAGCTACATTCAAAAGAGTGAAACTAGACTGCTATATGATACTACACATAAAAATAACTCAAATTTGACAAAACTTGAATATAAGACCTGAAGCAATAAACTACATAGAGAAAAACATAGATTTTAAGCTTATGGATCTTGGTCTCAGAGGGTCTTTTGTGAACTTGACCCCAAAGGCAAGGAAAAGAATGCATACAACTCAACAGTAAAAATACAAACAATCCAAGGCCTGGGGTAGGATAGGATACAATAGGGGGGGGGGAGGAAACTTCATGTGAAAGGGCTGGGAA
>NW_006298552.1:191348-191938 GCF_000327345.1 Myotis davidii
GCGGGGGAGGCAGGCAGAGCAGATGTGCCCTGCAAGGGGTGGGGTGCAGGCGGTGCTGAGCAGGGAGCTCAGCCCAGATGAGGGAGGACGGCAGTGGTGGCCCTTGGCTGGGAGGCACCCACGGGTCCAGGCTGAATGGAGGATGGTCCAAGGCATTCTGGGCAGAGGCTCTCCTGCTTTATAGTAGCGCAGGCCTCGGCCACCCTCACCAGGCTGGGTGTCCAGGGCAGGGAATGGAAGCAGGACAGTGGTGGGGAGGCCAGGGAAGGGAGGGTGGTGAACACCTGGCCGGGGTTGAGCCCTGGGCTGGGGGTTAATGCCCCGCCACAACAGAAGCTTTAAGAAGGGAAGCGGGGAGGGAAGAACTTTATAAAGGAGTCAGTAGAGAGCAGAGTTAAAGAAGGAAAGAGGATGTGTGAGTGAACTGTAGGAGCTATAATGAAAATCAAGTATAGTTATGTACTGGGGACAGATTTTAAAAGTAAGAGTCAGAAAAGGGAAAAAATGTAAATGATAGTGAATAATTAGGCAGGTAGATAGATATTAAAACAGTGGAAGTAAGTAGAGAAGAATGTGGATGAAAGAGAAAA
>NW_006298552.1:192011-228662 GCF_000327345.1 Myotis davidii
AGGGTCACCTCTCCAAGAAAGGTTGTTTCCCCAGGTGGGGATTTTTCCCTGGAGTTAGGGATTAACAAGACGAAGGAAGGGAATAAATCAGTAAAACCCCTTAACTAAGTACCAGGCAGGTAGTTAATCACCTTAACTACGAACAATCACGCTTAAGTTACATAATCTTTACTTAGGATAATCTCCTTCAGTTATTTCCTTCTAGCTTAACAGAACAATAGAGTAGTGACTTTGGAATGGAGATAACAAACGCCCTAACCTTTAGAATAGAATGGATAGGATTAAAATCAAATGGTATAAATACAGATGTAACAGGAAAATAGAGGGAACATGGCTACAGAACCTGGCTAGAGAACCTGGAGAACCTGGCTATGCTGGCTATGATGATCACCTGAACACTGCCTTCATGTCATTCCTTCTTTGCTGACTCCGTCCACACCTTTGGGGACCCCTGGACCTGCTGGGGTTGGACCCCAGCAGGCAGGGGTAAAGATAAAGGAAAGAAGGAATGTGAGGAGGGAGGGTAGGAGAATGATGAAGAAGGATGATGGATAAGAAGTAGGAAATAAGGAGGAAAGAGAAGTTTATAAATGATGAGTCAGTAGGTAAAAGTGTTACATAAAGGAGAGAGAAAAATTGTGTGACAGAGAGAAGCCAATAAGGAAGTCAAATACAATTGTGTGTGAAGGTGATAAGATTTAAAAAAAAAAGTTAATAGGGGCGACCAGGCTGTCAGGGGAGGGCAGTAAGGGGGATCAGACTGGCAGGCAGAGTGGTTAGGGCAGGCAGGCAGGTGAGCGGTTAGGAGCCAGAGGTCCTGGATTGCAAGAGGGACATCCAACTGCCAGTTTAGGACATCCCCTGAGAGCTTTCAGATTGGAGAGAGTGCAGTTCGGGCTAAGGGACCCCATCCCACCATGCATGAATTTCATGCACCAGGCCTCTAGTAGTCAATAAAATTGCAGTAGCTATGTATATAGACAGATGGGCCCCAGACCTATTGTAGTGAAGACTTCTGTAAGGTGTATAAATGTTTATCACTATGCTATGTACCTGAAAGTAATATAAAATTGTATGTAAACTCTAATGAAAAATTAAATGTAAAAATACACCATTTCCTTTAAAAGTTGAAAAAAATCCTCAAACAGAATACTTTAATGAAAACAACTTATCTTTTTTTAAATAAAGGAATGATGGGCCTATAGTAACCTTATCTATACAATTTGGGCATTACATAAAGAGAAATTAGATGTTTTCTATGTTAAGGAAGTAATATATGAGGTTTCTCAAAGTGTTATGAAATTCAAATTTTTTTAAGTTGGGGTATGTCACCATTGTAAATTCCTAGACACAGAGTTTCTTTCTCCTGAAAGAGAATTGTAAGCGTGCATAGTTCATATTGCTTCGAATGAGAACTAGGAGTATGTATTAATCAGAATCTAGTGGAGACTAGAGCTGTCACCTTGGTCCTCATTGTCAATAGATCAATTAAACTCTTAAGTCCAACACTATTTTATAGGATTGGTTGTATTTAAGGGAGTTTTATAATCTATATATTATCTATAATAATAAAAGTGTAATATGCTAATTAACCAGATAGCTGAATGATCTTCAGGATGTCCTTCCAGAAGAAGCTGGGGCTGCGAGGGCCGAACCCCTTGCATGAATTTCATGCTTTGGGCCTCTAGTGTAGTATATAATGGGGAATCTTCAAAATTCAATACTAATCTTTATTTTATAAAGTTGTATGTTAAATAATTTATTTGAATAGAATCATATATGGAGACTATAGCTGAGTAAACCAAAACTAGTTCTCTTTTTCAGATTCTGTTACTCAAACTGGGAAAAAGTAAATTTAAAACCTGATAGCAAAATGTAGTAGTCTTTACCATATAGTATGTATTGTTCAAATATTTTTATGTATAAGATAGATATTATTTCCCTGCCTATTTTATAGTCAAGGACTGTAAGCACAAATCACAAAAGTTATTCCCCAAAGTCAGTGAGTTTATAAATAGCAGAGCTGGGATTTAAATTCTTACAAGTCCACCTCAGAGTTTATGATCATGATCATTCCACAAGGCAAATGGCATTACATTTTAATGAGGGATATTATTTTACCTTGTGGATATGATGTGGGTAGAAGGTGAGGAGGTGAAGATATTCTGGAAGGTTATGAAGATCCTTAAGTGTAAGAACTGACCTTTGTCCAGGAAAACTTTCTACTGAGCAATGAGCATGTTTCTTATGAAGGAAAAGTGAGCTATAAACTTGAGAGAAAAAGTCAATCCTTTTTGAGGGAGATATAGTTCCTAAGAGTTGAGAGAACCGTAGCACCTAGTTTGTAACTTTTATAAGAACAATAAAAAAACTCTGGTCTTATGCTTGGAATTTAAGGCATTGTTCAAAATACAGAGGGGTATATGAGTATCAAATCTAAAATGTAGTAAAGGCAACAGAATTATGGATGATACTTTAGCTACCCCTAGGTGTGGTCCTCAGACAAGCAATGACAGAATTACTTCTGGTTTGTTAGACCATGTAAATATTCAGGCCCACTGCAAACCTACAGATTCAGAATCTCAATGATGCTACCAAGGAATCTGTGATTTCAGAAGCTTTCCCGGTGACTCTATGGAGTTTATGCAAAATCATTCTTTTATTTTTTTATTGACTTTAATGGGGGTGAGATTGGTTTGCAAAACCATACAGGTTTTAAGTGTACAGCTCAATAAAAACATAAACGCACACAGCATTGTGCATTGGTTGCCACAGGCAAAGTCTATTTCCATCCCTCTTTTCATCCCTTTGGACCACCTTCACCCTCCACTCCTCTTCCCCTCTGGTTATGTTCACTCTGTTTTCACAGTGTTGTATGTGTCTATGAGTGATGTGTGTGTGTGTGTGTGTGTGTGTGTGTGTGTTGGCTTAATTCCTTGACCTTCTTTCATCCACAAAATTATTGTTTTAAAGCAAAGTGAGTTTGTCCTAAATAAAGAAAGCACTTTAGACATTTCTCTGGAGCAAAAAACAGTAGCTCCCATACATGAGAGTCATTGGCATGTATATATATTGCAAAGAAGAATAACTCCATTAAATTGTGAAATATCTAAATACAACTACACACAAAGACACACACATACAAGTGAATATCAATAATCATGGTTATAAAAATTTCAAAGGGAAATGTTCATAACAACTATTAGACATTTAACAAGTTTTTATGGAATCCCATTTTGCCTACAAACTTAAAAATCACTATGCAGTTGTTTATTCCAAGTTAATAGGATCGTTTGGAAAAATCACATCCTGCTCATCAGCTGAATTTTTAAAATTGAAAAGCATAACACTAATAATCACAAGTTGCCTTTAACTTTCTTTTTTGCTGTATATGAATGATACCATACAAAGATCTAGAAAAAGCAAGGATATTTTAATGAAGATCAAATATTTCTTTAAAGTAAATGACTTAATTCAGGTACTTAAAATAGAATTTAATATGATTTAAACTTTCTTTTATTTTTTTTTACTTACCATTACATTTATGAAAATGTGTTCCTTACTACAAGGAACTCAATTTTTTTGTTGTCAGTAAAAGTTTGTGCATTTCAAAATATTGATGAGAGAAGCCAATATAGATGGAGAGAAAATTATTTCAAGATTTATCAGGTGTAATTGCAATCAAATCATAACAATTTTTATATCAAAGAATTTCAGCTTCCCTAAATATAAAGAATAGCACTTCCTTAATGATAAAAAATATTATACCTTCGACAATGAGCACCCTCACCAATGTCATGTGTGATTGTAATGTCTTCATGTGTTCCAATATATCTACAGTGAGTCTGAGATGGAAACATATAACTGAAACAAAAGAATTGTCACCCTGAATCTAAGTTGAAATCATTATCAGTTTAATTACATATAATAAAAGTTTTCAGATTATGTTTAACTTTTCAGTTTATAGTTAATTGTGTATAAAAAATTGTTGAGTTTGAGGGATATATTTTGCAATTGCCAACATGTGCCATTAAATATCAACCTGCATATAATTAATAAGACACATTGGTAGTCACAATAGTTTTCTATAAAATAGCTTATATTTTATTGCAATAACCGGTTAAAAAATGCTTTGACAAAATCACATCTGTTCATAGTTCTGAGTAATATTTTTAGCGTAGAAATTAGTTCATCCTTTTATATGCTCTAAATAAAGTCTTTTATAATATTTTTTCCACCTTAAGTAAAATATGAAAAATATTTTATGTAAATTCCTTTGATAGTATTTAATAAATAAACTATGATAACATCATCTATGTTTGTGCCAATGAATAGTAAATACAGGGAAATACATTGTTGAGTGAACAGTCTGATACTTTTTGGAAACATTTCCCATGACTTCTAAAAGTTATTTCTTAAATATTGTGTCAAATGGAGTAAAAAATAGACATTTAATTCACTAAATGAGTCTGAGGGACTTTTTTTGAATGTATGTTTTAAATTAAATAATTATTATATATTACTTACTTTTCTATTTTATATTATGTTCATTGTTTAGCCTCTCTGATTTATTGCATACCTATGCACAACTTACCCCAGCAGAATTATTTCATTGTCATGAAAACACCTATATTATTAGGTTAGAATTTGTTTAAATGAATAGTTCCTTGGCACATTTTAACATTTCAGTTATGTCATAATTTATTTTGATACCCTTTATGCAATAGGCATTTTCAAAATATCAGATTTATAAAAATCCCTAGCAATCTATCTATCACTGGCCAGTCACATGTACTTGAGTCTATCCATGTTCTTCTAAAAGTATAGTGGTTATTTATTTCAATTGATATAGTATCAAAATATTCTATTGGTTGTGACATCTATTGGATGTGAATAAGTGGACCGGTCTGGACATCAGCAAGAAGAAAGACGAAATGCTGGGGTGTGACTTGCTTGGGATCACCTGGGAGCATCATCCATGCTGCTCACTGTAAGTGCTCACCGAAGCACAGCAGCTGACAATATGGGACAGCCACCGACTGCTGAGACTCAACAAAGCAGCAATGTCAGAACTCACCAGTGCAGCTGGCAAACCTTCAGGTTGTCATACTCCTTTCCCCTCAGGGAGGGCCCTGAGAGATGGTGTATGATGTCATTTGTAAAATTAGAATTTATTTATAAAAGTTCATCCTGATGCCATGGTTTACTGGTAAGTCTCTGTGTGTGTATTTGAGGGGGGAGAAGGGGAACATAGAAAACTAATATTAGAACAAGATAAAAACAATTATAGAAGAGATACTATTCAAACAAATAAAATATTATAAGACTATTGTATTAATTTGAAGAAAGACCTGGGTGTACTTTGAAAGGATTCACTAAGTTTAAAGATAAATTGATAAGACACATATATGAATTTCTGTTAAAATTTTATGAAC
Source organism: Myotis davidii (assembly GCF_000327345.1). Taxonomy (NCBI): domain Eukaryota; kingdom Metazoa; phylum Chordata; class Mammalia; order Chiroptera; family Vespertilionidae; genus Myotis; species Myotis davidii. Next base: position 197,447 of record NW_006298552.1, read on the forward strand.
TCTAACTATAAAGAGTAAATCATTAAAGTTTGTAGGTAGTAAATAGAGTTTATCAGAAAAGTAAAATATTTCTTTTGTCATTAGATTCTCAGGTGTAAACATTAAGAGGTGGAATGAAAGAAAATTGCTTCTATATTCTAAGATAAGGCAACTTGTCATAAAACATCATATTGAAGCAGGAATTTTGGGGGAATATAAGCAGGCTTAGGGATTTTTCAGAATTGGGGTTCATGGAAAAGTGCTGGGCTGCAGACTGGGAGAAGGCACATTTCCATAACACAAGGATGCCAGATGCAGTTACATCTCCATAAGACAAGGGAGCAGCAACAGTGGCATTTACATAAGACAAGGGAACTGGAAGTAGCCAGGAAAGGTCTATATTTACAAAATAAAGAGAAGGAAGCCCTTCATTCAGATGGAAAAGAAGAAAGCTCAAAAGAATGGAAGGGCTATGAGGGAGGAGGGCCTTAGGAATCACTGTAGTAACCAATTTGAAGGGGAATATTGACCAATCAGAGGGGATATCAGGACACAAGAACTGCAGCCTTTATAAGCCATAGGGAAAAGGAATCCAGTGGGACCCTTTCCCCCTCCATATGTAGGAGTTCATTCTGTGGGACTCTTCCCTCTCCCCACGTGGGAGCCTATATCTATTCTTCAATAAATGTCCACCTTTGCTATTCCACTTTCTGTCCATGGATTCATTCTTCAATTCCTGTGGACAAAGAATCCGGGTTCCAGTCCAAAAATTCAGGATCAATATGACTAGCAAAGATATCATTAAGCTGTTAGGAAGAAATTAATATTACCAGCAATAGGCAAGATTTCAGATTTTATGTCACTCCAGTACCTGGTCTGAGGCAAAAAATTTTAAAATAAGGACTTAAGCAAGTGATTTTGAAAGGAGACTTCAAAATTAGATAAGATTAAGAGAAGAACAAAGAATAGCAGTAAATGAATCTCTCTACAGCTGTAAGATACCCACAGATAATAGGAGAATCTAAAGATTTGCAAGTATTATCCTATACAATAAAAAGGTAATATGCAAATTGACCAAATGGCAGAATGACCAGTCGCTATGATGCACACTGACCACCAGGGGGCAGATACTCAATGCAGGAGCTGCCCCCTGGTGCTCAGTGTGCTCCCATAGTGGGAGTGCGCTCAGCCAGAAGCCCTGAACTGGGCTCACGGCTGGCGATTGCAGCAGTGGTGGCGGGAGACTTTCCTGCTCCCTGGCAGCGCTAAGGATGTCTGCCTGGAGGCTTAGGCCCTCTCCCCAGTGGGCCTAAGCTGTCAGTAGGACATCCTCTGAGGGATCCCCCACTCCAGGGCTCCTGTATATACTCAAAAGCACAGCGAAAATTATTATACTCATGAGTAAACAAGGTATAAAAATAGAGAAATAACAGGAAAATACACTTAAGATTTTATGATTATTCTAATGCTTCCTGTTAAATAAACGAGGATACATCTAAGGGGACTGGGGTGAATTTAAAGGAAGGCCATTCAGCAGGGCTGGTTTTCCCCAGTTATAGTCGCCTGCAGAGGTGGAGGTGTAGAGTAAACAAGGCTCAGAATTTACCAAAGGCCAATTTTCCAGGAAAAAAAAAAAATAGGAAAAAGAGTTGGAGATATATTCATGAGAAAGATTATAATAAGTTGGATATATCACCCTCAAGAGGGTGAGGGAGAATAAAAAAGTAATAGAATCATTGAATTTTTAAGTCCTGGTAAAGTACAAGTGTTAATGAAGGTTATGAGCTGGAAAAAAATAAAAACACATAAAAAACTATAATATGGTCATTAGAGATAGGAACACTCAGACTGAGATTTTTAAAAGCACTGCATAAACTAAGGTTTACAGATTACTATGAGGTAATGACTGAGGTAGGATGAGAAAGATGAACAAGAGAGATTCAATTAAGTGAAATTGAATGATTCTAACCATCTTCATGAATGTTAAAATAAGGAAATTCTAGAAAAGAAGGCAACAAATATGCATTTGAGATTAATAGCATCTATATACTAGAATTTTTAAATAGGCAAAGAAAAATAGATATAAAAACCTTGCTAGTAATACCTACTTTAAACCAGATACTTCTAATATACAAAAAAACCCCAAGTAAATAGAGAAACTAGGTAATAGTCATTAGACTTGATTCATAAATAATTAATAATGTATAGCATATATAATATATACATATATGTGTATATACAATTTTATAAGCTGATAGAACATTATAAAAATGATTGTGTTTTTGCTTTTATATTGTTGTTTGGGTTTTATGGTTTTTTTTGTTTTTGTTAATCCTCACTCAAAGATAATTTTCCATTGGTTTTAGAGAGTGGAAGGGAGGGGGAGAGACAGACACATCCATAGGTTGCCTCCAGCAAGCACCCCAACCAGGGCCAGAGGTTGAGCCTGTAACCAAGGTATGTGCCCTTGATCAGAATCAACCTGAAGGCAGCCTGTAGTCCTGATTGTGTATTTGCACATAAAGAAAACTTTAGTAATTCTACAATATAAATTTTATATTCCTAAACCAATAATGTAGAAACAAATAAGAAATATTTAAAGGTGACCAAATAGAAATCAAATATATATATTGATTTCAGTGAGGAAGGGAAAGGGAGACAGATAGAAACATCAATAATGAGAGAGAAATACTGACTGGCTGGTTCCTGCACACCCTACCCTGGGGATTGAGCCTGCAACCTGGGCATGTGCCCTCACCAGAATCGAACTGTGCCTTCCTGGTTCATAGGTCAATGCTCAACCACTGAGCCATGCCAGCTGGGCTGTTCTTCAGTACTTTAAAATCAAAGTACAGTTATATAACCATTTGATAAAAGAGTAAACTAAAAGTAAAATTGTCATGGTTTGGGGGATTAATATAAATTATATATTATATTTGTTTTTCATATTATATTATATAAAATAATATTAATATATATCTCAATATAGACATAAGTTCTAGAATTAATCTTAATCGGTAAACATCTTTTACTTTTTAACAAACTGATGGTTATTATTTTCTGATACTTTATTAGGAACTTAGTTTTATATTTACATATAAGCTTCCTTTTTATTTGGATTTATTAAGTGGTTGATATTTATTAGATATGTTAAGTCATATGGAATATCCAGAAATAAATTATACTTCACAATCCACATATATGAAAGCAAAGCAACCAGAACAATGGAACAATCTGAATGACAGGAACAACCAGTCACTATGACAAACACTGTGGTGTCTTACAGGCATAATCAGGGCCCTGATCAGCCTCCCCAACCTCCTGTGGCCCCTCCACCTGGCCGGCCTCACCCCCGCTCAGCCCCGCACCCCAATCAGGGGAGGGGCCAGCAGCCAACCTCCCATGACCCCTCCCCCTTGCTAGCCTGGCCCCGAATTGCCCCACATTGGGGTGGGCCAGCCAGACCACACCTATGCATGAATTCGTGCAACAGGCCTCTAGTATAATTATAATAAAGAATGGAGAAAATATATCAAGCTTATTTTGTAGAAATAAAGTGAATTACATTACTATTAGACAGGGCATACAAATCAAAACATTGGAGTAGAAACTAGCAAAAGTTTGGTAACTTTTATTTTTTATTTTATTTTAACCACAGTTTTATGACAAGTTGCCTTATCTTAGAATATAGAAGGAATTTTCTTTCATTCCACCTCTTAATGTTTACACCTGAGAATCTAACGACAAAAGAAATATTTTGCTTTTCTGATAAGAAGGGATAGATTTTTAACAGGTAATTTACCTTCTAGTTGCTCTTCCAAAGAACACATTTATGACAATATTCTTTGAACAAGAACAAACAGGAAGAGATTAAGTAGGAAACAATAACTAAAGTAAATCAGAAAAATATCTGGAACTCCATGTTGAAGAAAGTTGGGGAGACTTAGAAGGTTTTTTCATTGAGTTAGGCATAAAAACATCACTTTTAGTCTATGTTTTTAAAAGCTTCTGGTAATAATACAAATTTGTTTTTTCCTATGACTAGTTCAGTTTTGACTAACACCAAAAATCAAGTAGGCTATCTTTCACTTTATATCGCTCCCACTACTATCCTATATAAGAAAAGGCTAATATACAAATAGACCAAACAGCAAAACAACTGAACAACCAGATGCTATGATGTGTGCTGACCACCAGAGGCTGTGCGTGGAACATCAGTAATGAGAGAGAATCATTGATCAGCTGCCTCCTGTACACCTCTTACTGGGAATCTAGCCCACAGCCTGGGCTTGTGCCCTGACTGGGAATTAACCATGACCTCCTGGTTCATAGGTTGACATTCAACCACTGAGCCACACGGGCTGGGCAAGTTTGTGCAAATTTAAAATTAAGATTTCACCTTGACATGGCTGCTCCTGATATTGCTTATTCAGTTATTAAGCATCAATATAAAGTAAATAGTTATACTATTGATGGCAAAAAGTATAAACGGTGACTTTATAATTTTCATATATGGCTTATACATACAAGTTTTGTTGTAATTTCCATTTATTTTTCCCCCTGAAATTCTAAATTCCAGGAGTAAGTTTTTCTCTCAACATATAATTCCCTATAGTATATCCTATATCTTTTCCTCCTAAAATACCTAGAGTAGTTTGTTTTGTTAAGAAAATCCTTACTAACATGGTATTCAAGTCATCTCATTTTATCTTACACCATCTAATCACTTCCCTTTATCTGAGGTACATGTCACTTAAAAATCATATTCTTCATTGTCATATTAAGGTGTGAAATAGTAAGGGTTATTAATATGCAGTTGTTCTTAGAATAAAATGAAGAGAAAGTTAATCCACTAGTTATGAAACAATCTAAACTGGCTTAAAGACAACAAGGTCAATAGTTTACAATACTACAAAATACTTTTATATAGTTATTATTTGAACTGATGTGTGAAAAACATCTTTGATGACCTAATGTACTTACATGTTTAATAAATGTATTCCTTGCTACTTAATTATAATTATTTCTAAGGCAGCCAGCTAAAAACTATCCTAGATAATATAAATTATAATAAACAAACATTAATCCAAGCTGGGCATAATGCCCAGAGAACCAGCTAAGTAAAAATGGGCAATGAGCTCCAAAATTGGGAAGCTGGTGGAAAGGGCTGCTAAATATGAAATAATGCCAAGTACACACACACACACACACACACACACACAAAATAAATACATAAATAAACTTTCCATTTTAATAGTGATCAGAAAGCATTTTTGCATACTGTGGAGCTCTGAAGTTATTTCTTAAAACTGGCTTTGTCCTTGCTTCAGTTTATAAACCTTCTTAGGGTTGAAAGCTAAAGATTTAAAAGACTCCAACTTGGGAGATAAAAGTACACATTTATAAGAGCCACAGATTCCACTGACAGTTTATAATAGTGGAACATAGGCCTTTGTAGGGAATCACAGCTAGCACTGTTAGCAACCAATAGTAAAGAATATCATAGAGAAATTTAATTTCCCTCCAGCCATCTTAAGGTATCAGAGCAATCTTGTCATTACTTTTCTTTCCTCATACACTTTGAGTGATTGTAGTCTTAGTATCAGTATCATATCTTCCAGAAACCACCTGAGAACAAAGGTTAAGCTGAAATGTAATATAAAGGGGGAAATTACAAAAAAGGATCATGAAGTTACCATTATTCATTTTCCATGGGGCTGAATACATTCATATAAAAAACCCACAATTTTTAACCTTAGCTACTGTGTTAAAATCACGACAATCTGATGTAATGTACAAATGAGGCTTTAAAAAAAATAAGCCTTAACTCTTATGTATGCAGAAAAAGAGAAAGGGGAAAAGAGAAGTGGATAAACATGGGGAGGAAGAAGGGAAGGGAGAATGGTAGAGTAACAACAAAACAAAAAAGAAAGAAAGAAAAGACGAAAGAGAAGGAAATAGGGAAGAGAAATTAAAACAATTTCAATTATTTAAGAGTAGAAATACTAACTATAGAAAGCAACCATAATAAAAGAAAGAAACTAGGAAAGGTTTATAGAAATCAAAATTGCCACCAATAATCCCCTGCTGACTAGTAAACAAAATAACCTCATTTCTAATGCACAGTTTTTAAACAAACAAGTTAATGCAGATGCAGAGAAAAACTGATATCCACATATACCTGAAGCTGCTGCAGATTTTTCAGAGTGAGAGAAATTGGTACATATTAGTGTGGGATAGTATAGTGTTAGGTCCTTAAACATATGATCCTTAAGTTACCACTGAAAGAATTTATAGCAAATGTGTTTACAATTTTAAATGTTATTCTTGTTCATCAATTTTTAGTAAATATGATTTTCTTATAAAGTTATATTCACTTTTTAATATGTTTTCACTAAAATAAAGCAGATATCACGATCTCCTAGACCTCAGAAGTAAGGATAAGTTGAAAATACAGGATAAGCAAATTGAGAAATGTATATATGTGAGATTGTGTTAAAATAATAATTATCTTATAGTGATGTAGTGATATAGGTAAATCAATAGTAAATCTGTATTAAACACACACTCACACATACACACATATAATATATAGATAAGTAGGTAGATATAATTTTCTGAAAATTAGAAAAAATAATACATATTTAAATTGCTAATTTTTTTTTCAGAATTATTCTCCTCTGAAAGTTAACACATTAGATTTGGAAACTTATATAAATGTTATTCTTTGACAAATTGATTACAGTATGTCCATGATTCATTTGAAATATACTCTCTAGAAAATAAATATACTTATTACTGCTTCTATCTCCAAAACAGGATATATTAGGCTGTCTTCAGGAGTGAGTAACAAAAATCATAATTCCTGGGGGAAATCTCAACATTGTTGTGTAATAATCATGGAAATTTAAACAAGCTATCAATTTTATTCATCTTGAAAAAAGGGGCTAAAAATTATTGTGGATATTAAATCAGAAAACTCATATCAGTTCTTAGCACAATACTGGACACACAGAAGCATTTTACTACTGCTAGTAATCCTCATATTCCATTTTTTTTACAGTAGTACATTTTAAAACATGTAAATTTTGAGTTCGGACACCAATTTTGACAAACCAGTTGAGTTCCTTGCTACCTGCGAATATGAGTAATCACTTGATAGAACTTCCAATGTTAAATCATCATTAGGAGCTCCCATATCATAACTTATAGTGCACACATGTATTGCTCAACACTTTTAAAAATTACATAGCTTTATTTATAATACTAGAGTTCCGGTGCATGGATTTGTGCACCAGTGGGGTCCCTTGGCCTGGCCTGTGCTCTCTCACATACCAGGACCCCTGAGGGATGCTGAATATCTGGTTTCAGCTTGATCCCTATAAGCCCAATCCAGACAGGAGGGAACCTGATCCTGTACAGTGAACATCTGTCCCCTGGTGGTCAATGTGCATCATTGTGACCAGTCAACCAGTTGTTCAGTAGTTTAGTAGTTCGGTCGCTTAGGCTTTTATATATATATATATATATAGACTAGAGGCCTGGTGTATAAAAACTCATGCACTGGAGGAGGGGTCCCTCAGCCCGGCCTGCCCCATCTTACAGTCTGGGAGCCCTCAGGCAGGAGGCGACCAGGAGATCAGGGGAAGACGATGCCACCATCACACCTCTGCTGTTGCCACTGCTGACAGGGCAAGTCTTGTATGGCCCTGATTACCTGAGCCTCAGGCCATCCCTGGGCGGTTGGGGGGCTTAAGGCAGGTCTGGCCACTACCTCCTTGGCAGGACTTAAAAGACTGGGGGCCTCTGGCGGGGTTGAGTGCACTGGGCGCCACCATCTTTGTGATGGAGTGACAGTCAATTTGCATATTCCTGCTTTATTAAATAGGATTCCTTTCTCAGTTTAGAGGCATTTTTAAAATGTTCCATTCAATCCAAAATGAATAAAGTAAATCGCATATTAAAATAAAAGCAGAAACTACTTCACAAATACTTTAATTAAAAAATAAATCCAAAACTAGTTTATTTCTTTCTTTTTAAATGTATTGGGATGACATTGGTTAATAAAACTATGTAGGTTTCAAGTGTACAATTTACAGCATGTCAGCTGTATATTGTATTGTGTGTTTACCACCCCAAGTCAAGTCTCCTTCAATCACCATTTGTCCCCACACCCCAACTTCCCTCTGAAAAGCACTGTACTTCTGTCTTTGTCAAAGAGCCTTTTTTTGTTGTTTAATCCCTTTACCTTTCTCACCCAGCCTTCAATTCCTTCCCCTCTGACCTCTGTCAGTCTTTTTCTCTGTATTCATGGGTCTGTCTCCACTTTGATTGTTAGTTTACTTTGTTTATTAGATTCCACATGTAAGTGCAATCACATGGTACTTGTCTTTCTCTGACTGGCTTGCTTCACTTAGCATAATACTCTTCAGGTCCATACATGCGGTCACAAAATGTATGATTTTCTTCTTTTTTATGACTGAGTAGTGTTCTATTGTGTAAGTATACCACAGTTTTGGGGGTTTTTTATTCACTCATCTACTGATGGGTACTTGGGCTGCTTCCAAATCTTGGTTATCTATATATATATATATATATAAAAGCCTAAGCGACTGAATGACCAAACTACCGGGTCACTATGATATGCACTGACCACCTGAGGGCAGATGCTCAATGCAGGAATTACCCCCTGATAGTCAGTGCACTCCCAGAGCCAACCTCCCATGGCCCCTCTCCCCAATCAATATCCTGCGGCCCTGATCACCTTCCAGGTCAAGGAACCCCATCAGTGCATGAATTTGTGCACCAGGCTTCTGGTGATAAATAATGCTACAATGAATATAGGAGTGCATATATTCTTTCAAATTAGTATTTCGAGTTTCTTTGGATACATATTCAGAAATTGAATTGCTGGGTCTTGAGGCAGCTCCATTTTTAGTTTTGTGAGGTTGCTCCATACTGTTTTCCACAGTGGCTGCACCAGTCTGCATTCCCACCAACAGTGCACTATGGTTATGTTTTCTCCACAGCCTCGCCAATAATTATTGTTTGTTGATTTATTGATATAGTCATTCTACCAGGTGTGAAGTGATATTTCCTTGTGGTTTTAATTTGCATTTCTCTGATTATTAGTGACTTTGAGCATCCTGTCATATGTCTATTGGCCATCTGTATGTCCTCTTAGAAGAAGTGTCTATTTAACTCCTTTGCCCATTTCTTAATTGAACTGTTTGTTTTTTTAGCATTGAGTTTCATAAGCTCCTTATAACTTTTGGATAGTAATCCCTTATCAGATGTATCACATGTGAATGTGTCCTCCCAATCAATGGTTTGTCTTTTTATTTTGTTGGTGGTTTCCTTTGCTGTGCAAAAACTTTAATTTGATGCAGCCCCATTTGTTTATTTTTTAATTTTGTTTCTCTTCTCTGAGGTGATATATCAGAAAAAAAATATATTGCTATGAGAAATGACCAAGATTTTACTATCTATATTTTCTTCTAGGATTTTTAAGGTTTTGAGTCTAGCATTTAAGTCTTCAATCCATTTTGAGTTTATTCTTGTATATGGTATAAGAAGGTAATCTAGTTTTATTTCTTTTTACATGTATCTGTCCAATTTTCCCAACACAATTTATTAAATAGACCTCTTCACCCTCTTGTATTTTCTTGCCTCCTTTCTCAAATATTATTTGACCATTAAAAAATTGCACATAAGCCTTGGCGGGTGTGACTGAATTTGTTGGAGCGACATCCTCCTTGTAAGGTTGCAGATTTGATCCCTGGTCAGGTCACAAACCTGGGCTGGGGGCTCAATTACAAAGCATATGCATAATGATTGATGTTTCTCTCTCACATCAATGTTTTTTTCTCTCTCTCTCCCTTCCTCTCTCTGTAAAATCAATAAGTGTGTCCTCCAGTGAGGATTTTAAAAAGTACATAAAATTTCTGCCTCTCTCAAAAATTTACTGTAGCTAAATCACACTTCTGTTTGATGTCTATGGCACTGTCAGAGTTCTAGCTTCACCTTTAATAAAAATTAAAGAGATTCTATGCACAGGATCTTTTTAAAATGCTAGTTAAATAAAAATTAGTTCTTTTCTAAATATCAAAGAAAACCAAGAATCTATTTTAAATTTAGATAATTGTCAACGTTGCCTGTTCTTTAATTGCCTTTATGAGTGCAAAGTTTCCTACTGCCAGTTAACAAATTCATTATCATACAGTGCCAGAGTTTGGAAGTCAGAAATGAGGCTCATTGATCTAAACGTGTCGGTGTGTTGGTGTGTTGTGTTCCTAGAGGCTCTAGGGGAAATACCATTTTCCTTACTATCCCACCTTCTAGGCGGCCTGCATTCCTTGATTTCTGACACCTCCCCCCCCCATCTTCTAACCCTGTAACTGTATCATTATAAGCTCTGCTTCCTTTGTCATGTCTCCTGACTCTGATCCTACTCCCTCTTCCACTCTAAGGACAGTTGTGACTGTACATGGCCCACCCAGATAATCCAGGATATTCTCTTCATTTCAAATTTCTTAATTTAATCATATCGGCAAAGTCTCTTTTTATTTCAAAAAGTTAAAATTTGGTAGTCTTCCAATGTTAGAGAATGGACACTTTTGGGGAAGAAAAGACATTATTCCACTTAATATGCTAAATAAACATCAACTATATTCATATTATCCTGCAACTTTAAGAATTGTTTTCTAAATATGTAATTTAAACTTTATGATTATTGATAGGAATTAATATATGAGATTGAATCCAGAGATATGTATTCTCCTTTATCTGTATTTTCTGATTTTCAAGCTACTCTAGATATATGTTCTTATATAACGTAGATTCACACTGACATACTAAAAATATATTGCGTTATAAAAATTTAAAAATTATTTTATTTATGAATTTAAATATTTTATCTCATTTCAAATAAGCAAATATATTAGCCAATTTCACTAGAAAAAAATCAATATCCACATCATGTTTTCAACCACTTAAAATGCAGCTTGTTTCTGTTTTACTTACAGAATATTTTCAGAGCTTTTTTGCAAATAAAAATTTCTTGAGCTATTTACAGTCTTCTCTATAACTACACTTTGATTTATACACTTTCTATTTGAGTTAGAGTGTTTCATCATTTATAACAGTGCACTACAGTCATATGTTTTATATGCTTAGAAAGTTGATGTTTGGTATTCAGTCACTGATATTCGCATATGTAAAAGGGGGCAGGATGCTGGCTTTGAATTGTATCATTGCTAATTTGGGCCTAAATATAAAATGATTTCTTTTTAATAATGATAAAATATTCAGCTACTGTATTCAAATACCATCCCATTTAGGTAACTCATGGGTATTCTGTGAAAATACATAGTAATACAGAGGCTTATTATAATAACTTTAAATGCTTATTGGTTATAGAAACATAACTAATTATATGAGAGGTAGTAAATGACTAAAATAGAGTAATAATTTTAATGTCAAATAATAGATTACTATTGGCAGAATGTTAGAGTGCTTCCCCCAACCCCCAAGTTCATATGTAATGTGATGGCATTAGGAGGTGGGGCCTTTGCGAGTAGTTTAGGTCATGGAGGGGCTTAGTGCCCTTGCAGAAGAGATCCATGGAACTTTCTGACACTATGTCATGTGAAGATACGAGAAGGGCCTTCACCTCTACCATGCTGGCACCCTATTCTCTGACTCCCAGCCTCTGAGCTGTAAGAATAAATTTGTGGTTTCTGTTGTTTATAAGCTACCTAGTCTGTGGTATGTATGTCTATACTAATAAAAGGTTAATATGCTAATTAGACCAGGAGACCTTCCAGAGACCTTTGGATGTCTTTCCAGACAAAGCCATGGTGGCAGGGCCGAGGCAGAGGTGGTTAGGGGAGATCAGGCAAGGAGGGGAGGGCAATTGAGGGTGATCAGGCTAGCAGGGGGAGCAGTTAGGGGCTAGCAGGGGGGACAGTTGGGGGAGAGCAGGCTGACAGGGGGGTCAGTTAGGGTGAGCAGGAAGGCAGGGGGGGCAGTTAGGGGTGATCAGGTCAGAAGTGCGGTGCCGTTAAGACAATCAGACTGGCAGGCAGAGTGGTTAGGGGTGAATAGGCAGGCAGGCAGGTGAGCGGTTAGGAGCCAGTGGTTCCAGATTGCAAGAGGGATGTCTGACTGCCAGTTTAGGCCTGATCCCTGCAGGGAGACATCTTGTCCCAGATTGGAGAGGGTGCAGGCTGGGCTGAGGGGCACCCTGCCATGCATGAATTTCATGCACCAGGCCACTGGTGTATATATATAAAACCCTAATATGCAAATAGACTGAACAGCTGAACAACTGAACAACCAGTTGCTGAGTGTGCTGACGACCAGAGGGCGCATGCAGATCATGGCGGACATCAGCTGCAGTGGGATGGTGGAGCAGGTGAGTGACGGGGAGTGGGGAGGGCAGACCAAGGTGGGGTGCCGGTCACTGTCATCAGGGCGAGCTTCTGGTGGTTACTGAAAATTCTTTGCTCCCATGCACCATGGTCCTGCCAGGCACATGCACCTGCTGCCGGCACCTGCCCTGCCCACTCCTATTGCCAGCACCTGGCACCGGCCCTGATTGCTTGGTGCCATCAGCTGGTGGGAGTGGTGGCTGTCGACCCTGATCATCCCTCAGGGCTTTTCCAACTCCCCCTGCTCCTGAGAGGTGATCTGGGCAGCAGCCACCTCTCGCACCCACTGCCAGCAACAGCCCCATTCACACCTGCTGCCAGCATCCTGTGCTGGCCCCGACCACTTGGTGCCATCAGTGGGTACAAGTGGCAGCTGCTGGCCCCGATCGCTCCTGAGGGCTGCTCCACCTCCCCTTGCTCCCGAGGGTGATTGGGGAGGCAGGGGCTGCTCACACCCACTAAGGGCACTGGCCCAGTTTGCACCTGCTGCTGGTACAAGACACAATTGCTCCATGCTGTCAGTGGGTGAGAGTGGGGCCAGTGCAGTCAGCGTGTGGGAGCAGTGGGAGCAGGGCTGCCAGCAGACAGGGGACCAGGGGCCATGGTGGGAGGGGCTGGGTGGGGGTGCGGCGGATGGGCTGAGACCTGCCCCTGTGCCCACCGCAGCCTTGCGGCCCACAGTTCCTGTCAAGGTGCATGAATTCGTGCACGGAGCCCCTAGTTTTGTAACAGCCAGAATGGACTAAGACAGAGATACTTACATGAACAAACAAGACAGTCAGTAGAGAGAGACAGAGCAATTACACGCAAATATGTAATACATTTTACTTTCAAATGAATTTTGCCAGTGTATTTGGGGTTTTGTTTAATTTTGAAGTTTTATATTTGAAAGCTTTCTATATTTACCTTGTTATAGATCAACAAGAATAATGGCATGCATTTCCCAATTTACATAAATGATTTCATTCTTTGACAGTTTTACTGTATTATATTTCTTGGCAAAGGATATTTCCTCCCATTTGGGAATTAAGGGACACAATTCTTTCTGTTGCTACATTAAGGTTATAGTCATGATGATGTATTGTACAAATGCATTATAAATCTCAGATCAGTGGACACTGTCAAGGCCTGAAGGATACAGTCCTTACAAGTTATTTAATAATACCTCTGAAGTCAACTCCTAGCCACATAAACTAAAAGAACACTTACCTGACCCAGGGGTGCCCCAGGGCAGAGCAGCAAAAACTGAGTGTGAAACCATATTTCATACCAAAGCAATGGGAAAAGCAGGTTGTGCAAATGAATCTATACTAATAAAAATGTAATATGCTAATTATACAGGATGTCCTTCCAGGCAACCTTCCAGATGAAGCCAGGGCTGTGAGGGAAGCCTGGGTCCTGGGTGCTGGAGGGAAGCTGGTGCCAGCAGCTAGGGGAAGGAAGGCCCACTCTTGCACGAATTTAGTACATTGGGCCTCTAGTAAATAAATAAAAGTTATGGGGTGTGGAGGAAGCTCCACATTTTTTTTCTTTCTTCCTCTTTTATCTCCATACACACTGAAAGAATTTTGTGAAAAAAAAATTCAGACACCTACCTTAAAAAATACTTTATTTTTTATTAAATTTATGGGAGTGACATTGATTAATAGGATCCTATAGGTTTCAAATATACATTTCTATGATACATGATATATAGATTTCATTGTGTTCCCATCCACTATCTAAGGTCAAATCATCCTCTTCTTTATTATTTTAAATTCTAATAATTATAAACACACACACACACACACACACACACACAAAACCAAACACCTGCAGCTCAAATGTTCAGCCGTGCAATTGGTGTGCTAGGACTTCTCTCAAATATCAAAACTATGATATTGTCTAGAGTAATGAGTAGCTTATCTGACCCAATTCTTCAGTGTCAGGCCTCCAAACAATTGGAAGATGGTAACATTGATTCTGTCTGTTAGCTGTTGCTCTGCAACAAACCTTTGTAACAAACTCAGTGGCTGGCTTAAAAAAAAACACAGCACACACACACGCACACACACACACACACTGACTTTAAAAAATTATTCATACATTTGTGATTTGTTTGAGGAACAGCTGAAGCAGAATGAGTAGCTGGATTGCTGGGCTTCAATCTGTGGCTCTGACTGGGTTTAGGTCCTCATAGAGTGTGGGCTCCTGTCTGCTCCATGTGCAGTGATTCTGTGGCCATGCCAGGAAAGCATCAGTCAACCAGGAACACTGCTTGCATGGAGATGACAGAGAAATAGAGATGAAGCCCAACCACGCAAGGCTTCTTAAGGCTCATACTCCACAGAGACACACGGTTTTATCACTCCACTGGCCAAAGTCAAAAGGCCAGACCCAATGCCAAGAGTTAGGCAGGCATGCCCATCTTCGGTGGGAAGTAGATGTGTATGAAGCTGTCTGTTTTATTCTTTTCCAACTTTCTACTCATTATGCTACATTTTTATAGGAATCCTCCTTGACTGACAATCTGGTTCTTCATATATATCTTTCATGGTTCTGTGTCATTTCTTATATCTCTGTTAACTCTTTGCAAGGAGCTTTCCTTGGTTGGCTGCTACTCTCTCTTGTATATATAGTTTCCCCTTCATATTACTTGGATTTGTAAAATTGATATTAAGTGTGGAAGACTTAAAAGTCTCTTTTTAATATATATATATTATTGATTTTTTACAGAGAGGAAGGGAGAGGGACAGAGAGCTAGAAACATCGATGAGAGAGAAACATTAATCCACTGCCTCCTGCACACCCCCCACTAGGGATGTGCCCACAACCAAGGTACATAGCCTTGGTTCGAACCTGGAACCTTTCAGTCTGCAGGCCGACGCTCTATCCACTGAGCCAAACTGGTTACAGCAAAAGTCTCTTTTGATGTCTAAGTGACTGACATGGTATTCTCATATAATTTTAATGATGATGTATGTGTGAAAGTATATACATATGCATTTATTTGTTTATGTTTGCTTTTAATATTCAAAGTATGAGTATCTATATAGATAGAGTTTTATTGAATTCTTACTTATTGCAGTTATCTAAAATGGATGGGAAGAGAGGAAAGAAATAAGATAAAACACAAATTATGTGGAAAAATAATTAAATGTCATTGGTAGGGCCAACTACTTTCAACAGAATCCATTCTTGCCCTTTTACCTAGACCAGTGATGGCAAACCTTTTGAGCTCAGTGTGTCAGCATTTTGAAAAACCCTAACTTAACTCTGGTGCCATGTCACATATAGAAAATTTTTGATATTTGCAACCATAGTAAAAGAAAGATTTATATTTTTGATATTTATTTTATATATTTAAATGCCATTTAACAAACAAAAATCAACCAAAAAAAAATGAGTTCACGTGTCACCTCTGACACGTGTGTCATAGGTTCGCCATCACTGACCTAGACATTTAGTCAATCCTTAGTCCTCTTTAGTGAGATGTAATCATGGGTCTACATTCTTTCACAAGAGAATTTTTAGAGAGAAGGATCTAGGACTGTGGTGGTAAATTGATGAATGTATGCATCTGTCAAAACCCATAGAGTGGTACACCAAAAAGATTTTTAAAGTTTATGCAAATTAAAAAACAATTAACCAGGATATCAGGGGATCCAGAATTATACATATTCTGTGAGAGATGAAACTACACATTTGTGATTGAAGAGAATAAGGAAAATGTTCCAAGTAACTTTGGAAAATAGTGTTTTAAATGAATATTTTAAACCAAAGACAAAAAGGAACAGAATATGCACACTATACTCTAGGTGAGAAAAATGATTTCTTAAAGGAGTATAAATTTTCAGTTCTGAAATTAATTCACCTGTTTTTTTGAGTTGAATACATAACTATATTGCCTCCATTATAATCAGTTCTCTCAATGCCAGAGAAATAAGTTACAAATAAGCAAGTGGATAGGAGGAGCAAGATTGTCATGAAATATTGTTGTGGTGAGAATAGAGTGTGTAAAAGCATGAATGCATATAAAAATATATACACAAATACACATATACATACACACAGAGAGATAGTTATAGAAATGTATGCTGAAAGGGTCTAGAGGTAATGACCACCTAAGAGCAATGGACATGCCTAGCATTCAGCTCTTAGTTCCTCACTCCAGGAAAGGGAACAAAGGTTTGGCTGAATGGATAGAACGTCAGCCTGCAGACTGAAGGGTCCCCGGTTTGATTCTGATTAAGGGTAAGTGCCCAGGTTGCTGGTTCAATGCCCAGTGTGGGGTGTCCAGGAGGCAGCTGATCAATGATTCTCATTATTGATATGTCTATCTCTCCATCTTCCTCTCCTTTACTCTCTGGAATCAATAAAAAATACTTTAAAAAATCACTTAAAAATACAAAATGAGCCTTGTGTATCTTGCACTACCAGAAAGCAAGGGAGTGGCGAAAGAAAAAGGAAAGAAAAGAAAAAGAAAGCATATGAAAAAGACAAAGTCAAAATAAAAGAGCTGCCAAGAGCCAGGCCTGGAATAATTTGAACAAAAAGTAATAACGTTGCTCTGGCCGGTTTTCTCAGTGGTTAGAGCATCAGCACTTGGACCTGAGGATTGTGGATTTGATTCCATGCCAAGGGCAAGTACCTCAGTTGCAGGTTCAATCCCAGTCAGGGCTCCTGTGGGAGGCAATCAATTGATGATAATAATGTCAATCTTAAAACACTTAAATAAAAAAAGTAATAGTGATGTTAGAATATAACCCCAGAAAGTAAAATAAGTATGCTTGAGCCTATATTGATATTGTTGTAATGTACCCCGTGAATCACAGAAGGTGATTTGTCTCTCTCATGTCACGCCCATGTTTTTCTCTCTCCCTCCCTTCCACTCTCTAAAGAAATCAATGGGAAATATATATGATGAGGATTACAAAAAATATTGCATTTATATTGTCTTTTATATTTACACTAGAGACCTGGTGCACAGATTCGTGCACCGGTGGGGTCCCTCAGCCTGGCCTGCACCCTCTTGCAATCTGGGATGCAAAAAAGCAGTTTACAGAAGCAGAAACAGCATGTAAATTATAGTTTTGGGTCTCGCGGTCACTGAATTGACAGAAATACATTATCTGGAGCCCTCGGGTCTGGAATGAGGAACCTAGTTTGCAAAAAGCAGTTTAAACAGCATGTTATAAACACATTATCTAGAGCCCTTGGGTAACCTGGGTTTACCTAAATTACAGTTGGGGTCTAGAGCCCTCTGACCCTGGGATAACTGTGCTGTCCTTCCCAGGTGAAGGAAAATGTGCTTTCTAAGACCAGTATAACCACAACCCATGGAATATTCATATTATAATCAATAAGGCATTTAATCAAATGGGATGATTTATACAATTTAGAAAATCAGAATAACCTGTCCATTGTTAAACAAAGCAAATAGGTACCATACTTCAATATATTATCTTTATTTTTAAGTGTGGATATTCAGTCTTTAAGTTATACCAAGGGAGAGCACTTTGTGTAGTATTTTCTTTTCTTCTTTTTCTATTATTTTTTGAGAATATGTACACTACAGAAGAGAACAGTTGCTGTAAATTAAGTGTGATTCTTCTGGGCCAAGATAGCAAAAGTTGTTAAAGCTAAATGTGACATTTATGCTCAATGATTTTAATAGCAAACACTGTTTTCAAGTGCAGATTTTTAAGATACTGTTCAAATCAGCACAGCCATGAAATCATATGCTTGGAACTCTTGCAAATAGTTTTATAAAGTGAGAATTTATGAAGCATTCTCCACCTTCCCCTCTCTTTTTTTACTGAGTCAAATGTCACCCACTCGTGGCTGTCACACCTATATACTTGCATGGACACAGTGAAAAAAACTCTGTTTATGGGTTTTCTGCCTACATTGATTCAAATCGAGGGAGAAAATTTGAAAGTCAGTTGCTAAATGAATTACTTCAATTTGCAATGAAAATTGATTTACAATGCGACCCGTAACCAGAGAGATTTAACAGAACTGTATTACACATGCTGAGAACTCTGCACTCAGCGAAAGGGACAATACAAGCAACACAATTTCTGATCCATGTTTAAAATGTCCCCAGGAATAATGACACTCGGTTTCTTTTTATTTTGCTTTTTTTCTTAACAAATGATATATACATGTTGCCAAAAGATCATTTCTGTTTTACATCTTTCTGAAAGTAAGAGAAAAAATACTAAAACTGTT
Source organism: Myotis davidii (assembly GCF_000327345.1). NCBI lineage: Eukaryota > Metazoa > Chordata > Mammalia > Chiroptera > Vespertilionidae > Myotis > Myotis davidii. The sequence goes on from NW_006298552.1 coordinate 216,070, forward strand.
CATCTTCATTCCCTTACAGTTTTCCCTAAATATACGGCTGACAACAGATTTTTTCTTTAGATGGTTCCTGCAGTATGTACACACACCCATATGTGCGTGTTTGTATCTAGTTAAATATGAGTGTACTATAAATATGGCTCTTTTTGTTCTTACTATTTTTATTTTTACTTTAAAAAATTTCTTAGAGGTGTTTTCAAATGAACACATACATATTCCTTGATATAATGTTTTTAATGTCTAAAAATAAGTTACTTGGGGTGGTATATAGATGATGTGTTACAGAATTGTGTACGTGAAACCTGTTTAATTTTATTAAGCAGTATCACCCCAATAAATTCAATTTAAAAAGAATAAAATAAAATAAAACATTCAAATTTTTAAATGATAAAACTAAAGGAAACTTCAGAATTCTTGATATATTTTTCTGTTTAAACCTACTTCCTATAATAGAAGTTTGGCAGTTCAGTTGCAACAGCAAATGGCAAACATAAAGTTCCAGTGTAGAGGTGGTGGTATACATCAGCAAAATGGACTTGCAAATCATATCAAAGCACAGTATGAGATACAAAAATGAAATACTTCATTGTCAATAAAAAAAAGAGGCAGTCAAACCAATAAAAATATAAGCAAAGAGATTTCTGAAAGGAGTGGAGACTGAGCAATTATGTTTTGAAGGTAGTAGGGAGATGATGCTGGGCCTGTGGATCTCAGAAATAGTCTACAAAGTTCATCTTTTTGGCTAAAAGTCATATCCTGAAGTGCAACACCTGCATTCCATGTTAGAGACAGTGGGAGATACAAGGACAGCCAATGGGGCTTCCATAAGACCTCTTTTGGGTCTAAGAATCAGAGGAGGAATTAAATAAGGAATTCTAAAATCAAAACACATATTCCAGAACAAATTTTCTCTGTAAGAATAAAAGACTTTATGTTATAAAAAACCTTACAGCTTCCTGTTGCTGTTTGCTGAGAAATGAAAGCCAAGGAAGCCAAATATAAAATCCTGGCTCATAATAAAAAATTAATTTAGCCATTTTGGCTCTTTCTCTACACAAACTTTCTTGAGGCAGGCACAAATGGCCACGCCCAATGTCCACACCCTAATCCCCAGGACCTTTGAATATATTATTTTACATGGTAACAGGAACACTGCAGATATGGATATGGTTACAGACCTTGAGATGGGAAGATATGAATGAACCAAGTGGGCCCAATTAGTCACATGAGTTCTTCAAAGTGGAAGGAGGTGTGGCAACAGAAGAAGCATTAAAAAAAAAAATGTAATGTTAGAGGACTTGACCAGCCATTTCTGGCTTTGAAGATGCAAGAAAAGGGTACAAGTCAAAGGACATGGTGGTCTCTAGTACCTGGGAAATGATAGCAATCAAATTTTCCTGTCAAGCTTCCAAAATAGAATGTAGCTCAATAATAATATAACTTCAATTCAGTGAGACCTGTCAGATATCAGACTTATAAGACTTTTAGATAAGAAATACATTTTTATGTTGTAAGCCACTAAGTTTGTGGTCATTTTTGTAACATCACCAATAGAAGACTAAACAGTCTGCAAGAACTAAGTTGTATTGAAATTATATTGTTTTCTACAAATCACTGTTCCTCTTTTATTTGTTAACAATTAATTCTATAAGCCTTTAGGATTTTGGAATAAAGTTATGCCAACTTCTGTAGTGACTAGTCTACTTTTGAGAAATGGATTTTAGCTAGTATTTAAGCGTTACTAGATTGAACATGTGGCCATTAAACATCAAGTTACTATACTACCTCAGATGCTCATCAAACATAGTATAGTTGGACCTACTAAACCATTAAGATGGACATGCAGAGCAACCAGCATTATGAAATGGAAGTGGCATATATGAAATGAGGCGTATGCAGGTCCTAAGTTACTTTAAAAAGTTATGCTAATGCCTAATACACTTATTCCTGTTTTCTTGCCTTTCTGCCTCAACCTGAACCTATGGTTTTAAGGGGAGTCAACTATAAACAAATCATGGTAAAATAAATAGTTTAAATCTAGTTTATTTGTGGTTCTGCATGACATAGTGACACAACAAAAAAGATCAGCTGTGGCACTACAGTCTTACTTCATCATGTCCCCTTAAGACAGTGATTAAAGGAAAGTTCATTCCACGGGTAGATATATTTCCATTTAACCTGAAGATTCAGATCTATAATTAATCACAAACAGTTGCCAATTGTATGGTTGGATAATGAAGACCTTTACAAGAAAATTATTGAAAGTTCAGTGGAAAGATATGTGGTCGGACTGCATAGTATTTTTAAAAAGTGAATATATAGGTATCCCAAAGTATTTACTGACTATTACATTAATGGTCAACAAAAAGCACCTCAGAAGAGAATCTAAAGAACCAGGTAGACCAGACAATATACTCTGTAGACATAAATTTACCTTTTTCCTTAAGCACTCTATCACTGTCCAATAGACTCATGAAAAATTATAGAAATTGAAGTGTATGAGCTCACAAACATAGATGCCTATTCACCAAGGATGACATTCTGGCTACAGTCACTGTTATGTACCTGTTACAGTCACTGTTATTACTGATTATCTGATATGCACTGTTCTCCAAAGAGGTCAGCCAACCACCCGGAAGCAGGTTTATTAGATTGGGATTACACTGAAGTAATATTGTTTTGCTTTTTATAGAATTGCTTTAGCACCAGTGAGAATATAAATTAAAAGTGAATAGGATTTTCAGAGATGAAAACTAATAAATTCTACATGTTTACAATATTTGGTCATAACCACCTTTTTTAGCCCCTTGTTCATTCATAAAATTGACCTTAAAATAAATTTAAAGAATAATGCATATTATCATTCTGACACAGTGCCTTGCACTTGAGTCAATAAAGTATTTATTTTTAACAGATAAAAGGCATTAATGTAAATCATTTTCCCATCAATATTTCTAAAGTATCCCTCATTTTATTTCTCATTGAATTTATTTTTCTTAAACTTCCTCTATTCTGTATTGTACAATTATTTTAACAATGTATAAACTGGTCAGTAGTTAAACATAGGTCTCATTAGGAAAATAATGTAAAGCATGTAAATCAAAATGAAGGAAAATAAACATGGAAATGATAAGACTGATTAATAAAGTATAAGTAGAAAAGTAAAAAAAAAATCAAACATTCAATTTGAACATTACATAAAGGAGCTATCTAGCAGGAGGTAGCATGAGAAAGACTTAAAGGCAGAGAATAGAAAACAATAAAAAAAAAAATAGAAAGGTACTTGCATGCAGGACAAGACTGAAGGAAGACTAGGATGATGCATTCTGATCCAAACACTGTATATTAATAAGGCAAAGTGGGGATAGTGTTGATAAAATTGTTTTTCTTAGCAAATAAAATAGTCTAACAACAATGGCAGTAAAGTGTTATGTGAGAAAGCATGGAAACTGTCATATGTCATATATATATTCCTGATATGTAATCATCAGAGGTGCCCTTTTAATTAAATAGTAAACATGAAGTGGCATGCAATTACCCCTGCAGATATTCACAGGAAAAATCATTGAAATCATTAGTCCCAGAATTTTCTGACTTCAGTAATTTAAATGTGAATTTGTGCTTCATTTTTCATCTATAATTTTGCCATTGTTTGGGATGGAGGATGAATCTATTTCTCTTCATTTGGTTTGCACTTGAGTAGCTATTAGTGAGTAATTTCTCATCACAATTAAAATCTGGTCTGAAGCATCATTGCTTTGTGCTTCTGCTAATATTACAATAAATGGTTATTCTGGTAAGAGTGTTCCCTACCATGGGAGCCTACATATTTTTCTTAGACAAAGCAAGACCAAATTTTAATATTATTTAAATCACCCTTTCAGGCTTCCTACAGGGAAAACAATGACTTGTGAAGACATGTTGTTTGAAATTTTTCATGTGATGTGAACTACAATATTTCAATTATTGCTTAGAAGAGAAATTAAACTTAGCTATCACAAGAATCATGTTATATTTTTATAAAACTATTTGGTGAGCCTTAAATTATACTGTAATATTCTATTTCTTGACCTTGATGGTGATTGCATAGGGGTTCAATTTAAGTAATTAATTAAGGTTTTCATTTATTTTTATCAAAATTTCTACATGCTTATCGTATTTAAACTAGAGGCCCGCTGCATAAAATTCATGCACTGGGGAGGGGGTTCCCTCAGCCCAACCTGCACCCTCTCCAATCTGGGACATCCCTGTAATAATCCAGGACTGCTGGCTCCTAACCACTCACCTGCCTGCTGGCCTGATCGCCCCTAACTGCCTCTGCCTCAGACCCTGCCACTGTGGCTTTTTTTGGAAGGACATCCAGAAGACTCTAGTCCAGTGGTCGGCAAACCACAGCCCATGAGCCACATGCGGCTCTTTGGCCCCTTGAGTGTGGCTCTTCCACAAAATACCACGTGCGGACGCGCATGTACAGTGCAATTGAAACTTCGTGGCCCATTCGCAGATGTCAGTGTTTTGTGGAAGAGCCACACTCTAGGGGCCAAAGAGTCGCATGTGGCTCACGAGCCGCAGTTTGCCAAGCCGCAGTTTGCCAACCACTGCTCTCGTCTATTCAGTCTAATTAGCATATTACGTTTTATTAGTATAGATATGTTAAAGCATTACTTGCTTATGGAATTATTTAAATATAAAATTACATTGTTAATGCTTCCAACCTAAATATATAAGTAAATATATAAGTAAATATATTCTAAGGTCACTTTATGATAAGAGTAAATAGAGGTAAAAATAAATTTGAAAGAATATAAGGAAGTGTACAAATATGTTGAAAAATGTATTAATAATAAAATATTTTAGCAAGTATTTTTTCTTACATTATTTCTTACAGTATTTTTTCTTACATATATATTGCTTATATTAAGAATTAATATAAGCAATTGATCAACTATTACCTTTTAAAAGATAGAAAACATAAAAGGCATACAAATTGGAAAGGAGGAAATAAAACTCTCATTATTCACAGATGACATGATATATTGTACATAGAAAACCCTAAAAGACTCCACCAAAAAACTACTATATCTAATAAATGAATTCAACAATGTAGCAGGATACAAAATTAACACCCACGAATTGAAGGTATTTTTATGCACCAACAATGATTTCTCAGAAATAGAAATTTAAATTTATATATATGATAACCTATATTTTTATATATGGCATTAAACAAATTCATACACAAATAAGTAAAAGCACATAAAATAACTTACTGTTTGACTTTATAGAGTCAAATTTATAAAATTATACCTAAGCAAGTTTGAATAGTCTCCCTTTCATACAGATGCAGAATAAAAGAGAACTTTCTGATAAATTTACATGGATTATTTATTAAAGTCTGAGCATTACTTATCAGCCTCTTTCTGCATTCTCTTGCCTTGACCATGTAGGTAGGCACAATTGAAGAACACCTCTGCCCACACACAACAAGGCATGTTCTTCCTAACCCCGTGACCTTAAATACAATGAAATGTTACATTTCAATTATGCTGCATTACATGTCAAAATGAATATCTGAGGAAGAAATAAATATTACAAATTAGTTGACTTTATTTTATTTTATTTTTTACTTATGGTTATTTTTTATCTTATTAAAGGTCAATTTTTAAAATTTATTTTATATTTTATTTTTTTTTAAATCTTTATTGTTGAAAGTATTACATATGTCCCCTTTGACCTCTTATAGACCACTGCTGGCCCCTGCCCCAGGCCTTCACCATTCTATTATCTGTGTCCATGGGCTATGCTTATATGCATAAATGTTCTTTAGTTGATCTCTTCCCACCCACCTACCCTCCCCCACCTTCCCTCTGAGGTTCAAAAGTCTGTTCCATGCTTCTATATCTCTGGACCTATTTTGTTCATCAGTTAATTTTGTTAATTAGATTAAAAATATGAGTGAGTTAATGTGATACTTGCCTTTCTCTGACTGGCTTCTGTTGTTTAGCAAAATATGCTCCAAGTCCATCCATGTTGTTGCAAATGAGTTCTTTCTTTTTTACAGCTTCATAGCATTCCATTGTATAAATGTTTTGGTTTGTTTTTTTTTATTATTACTGCTTCATTTTCATCAGTAGTTATCAACCTATTCAGGCTTTCTGATTCTTCTTGATTGAGTTTTGGAAGATTTTATTTTTCTAGAAATAGGTGAATTTCATCCAAGTTGTACAATTTGTTGGAATAGTTATTCATAGTATATTTTATGATCCTTTGTATTTTTGTGGTATCACTTATTACTTTTGTTTCTGATTTTGTTTATTTGGGTCTTCCCTGTCTTCATGAGTCTGTTTAGAGGTTCATCAATTTTTTTTATTTTTTCAAAGAACCAGCTCTTGGTTTTTTAAACTTTTGCATTTTCTTTTTAGTATCTATGTTATTTATTTCCACTCTGATTTTTACCATTTCCTCCCTTCTACTTGTTCTGTGGCTTTCTTGTTGTTCTCTTTTTAATTCTTTAAGTTGTTGGGTTAGATAACTTATTAAACTTTTTCTTTTCTATTCTTTTCTTTCTTTCTTTTTTTTTTTTTTTTTTTGAGGTAGGCCTGTAGAGCTATGAACTTCCCTGTCATGATTGTTTCACTGTGTCCCATAGATTTTGGATTGCTGTGTTTTCATTGGCTTTTGTTACTAGGGTGCTTTTTATTTCTTCTTTGATCTCTTTAGTAATCCATTCATTGCTTAATAGCATGCTATTTAGCCTCCATGTGTCTGAATGTTTTTCAATGTTTTTATTGTAGTTCATTTCTAATTTCATGCCATGGTGATCTGAGAAGATGCTTGATATGATTTCAACCTTACTGAACTTATAGAGACTTAATTTATGTCCAAATATGTTGTCTATCTTTGAAAATGCTCCATGTTCACTTGAGAAGAATATATATTCTGTGGCTCTGTGGTGAAATATTCTGAAATTGTTGATTAATTCCATCTGCTCTAGAGTGTTGTTGAGGGTCACTGATTCCTTGTTCAGTTTTTTGTTTATTAGATCTACCTAGTGATGTCAGTGGGGTGTTAAAGTTCCCTACTATGACTCTATGTCAATCTCTCCCTTGGTATCCTCCAAAAGTTTTTTTTTTTTTTTTAATTTTATTTGTATGTTCATCTATTGGGCACATATATGTTTATGAGAGTAATAGCCTTTTGTTTATCGATCCCTTTAGTATTATGAAGTCTCCTTCATTATCTCTTGCTATGGCCTTCACTTTTAAGTTTATTTTGTCAGATATGAGTACTGAAACCCCAGCTTTCTTTTCATTTTCATTTGCCTTTAATTTTTATTTTATTCCTTCACTTTCAGTCTGTATGAGTCCTTTGTTCTGAGGTGGGTATCTTATGGGCAGCATTTTTATGGGTCATGTTTTCTTTTCTATTCAGCTACCCAATCTCTTTTTTTAAAAAATATATTTTATTGATTTTTTACAGAGAGGAATGGAGAAGGATAGAGAGTTAGAAACATTGATAAGAGGGAAACATCGATCAGCTGCCTCTTGCACACTTCCCACTGGGGATGTGCACACAACCAAGGCACATGCCCTTGACTGGAATCGAACCTGGGACCCTCCAGTCTGAAGGTCGACGCTCTATCCACTGAGCCAAACTGGCCAGGGCCAATCTCTTTTGATTTGAGTATTTAAGCCATATACATTTAAGGTTATTATTGATAGGTACTTACTTATTGCCATTTTTATTTTTTAACCCTATGTTCTTCACTTTCTATCTATTTACTCTTCTTACAACAGTCCCTTTAGCATTTTTTGCCATGCTAGTTTGTTGCTAATAAACTCTTTTAGCCTTTTTTGTCTATGAAGCTCTTTGTTTCACCTTCGATTTTGAATGATATAGCTCTGCTGGATAGAGTAGTCTAGAGTACAGTCCCTTGATTTTCATTACCTTGTATACTTCATGCCATTCCCTTCTGGCCTGCAGTGATTCTATTGAGAAGTCAATTGACTGTCTAATGGAAGCTCCATTGTAAGTAACTTTGTGTCTCTCTCTTGTAGTCTTTAAGATTCATTCTTTGTCTTTAATGTTTCCTATTTTAATTATTATGTGCCTAGGTGTGAACCTTATGGGGTTCATCTTGGTTGAGACTTTCTCCGTGTTTCCTGAAATGAGTGAATTTTTCCTTCAATAGGTTAAGGTCATTTTATGCTATTATTTCTGCAACTAGGTTCTTTATTCCTTGGTTGATTCCTCTAATTCTGGTACCTCTATGATGCAAAAGTTTTTACATTTCATGTTGTCCCAAAGCTCCCTTAAACTCTCTCATGCTTTTAAATTTGTTTTTCAATTCACTGCTCTGAATGGATATTTATTTCTACCTTGTCTTCTAATTCACTGATTTGGTCCTCACCTTTTAATCTACTGTTGAAATATTCCATGGTGCCCTTTATTTCCATTTATTTTGTTTCTCATTTCCAAGTGATACTTATTTACTCTTTCAACTTTTCTTGTTGATGTAGCTCTCACTAAGTCCCTTAATATTTTCATTAATTTCCTTATAATTCTCATTAAGTTGCTTGTAGTTATCACTGAATTGTTTGAACACCTTTATTACCATTACTCTAAATTCTTTATCTGATAAGTTTCTTGCCTCCATTTCGTTTAGTGCTTTTCTGGAGATCCTTTGTTTTCTTTCATTTGGGGGTTGTTTGTTGTCTCTCCATTTTTTTCTGCCCCTTTGTATTTGATTCTATGTATTAGATCAAACTGCTATGCCTCCCAGATTTTGTGGAGTGGTCTTAGGTAGTAGGTGTTTCATGGGACCCTTTGGTGCAGTCTCTTGGATCTCCTGAGCTGTGTGCTCTAAGAAAACCCCTTACTTGAGTTATTTGGATTCTCCTATTGTAGTTGGGCCTTGAATGTTATAGTCCCATTTATGGATGGATTCTCCTCTCAGGCTGTCTGACTATCATCATGTGAGCTGTTATGGAGGTTCTGACTGAACAGAATAAAATACAATAAAACAAAACAAAACATAAAACAGAAGAAACAAAACTAAAATGTACACAATACCCCTACCGCACCAACAAAAGCAACTATCAGAAAAGAAAAATTAGGCAATAGAAAAATGAGCAACATGATAGAAAGATAAAATATATACTAAGAAAACAAAAATGACAAAAACAAAACAAAACAACAACAAAAAAAGAAAAGGGGGCCAGAGTAAATAGATGCAGGACTGAAATAAAAAAAAAAATAAAAAAGAAATAACTAGAGGAATAGGGGACGGAAAAATGTTTTCAAATAAAGGAGCAAGAATAGAAATCAAAATATGAGAAAAAAAATGAAAAAGAAAACAAGAGAAAGCAGATAGACCTAAAATTAAAAAAAATAAAAATGATGAGAAAGCAGCAGAAAAAGAAAAGAAATTAAAATACTGAGTAGTGAAAAAGAGAAAAAAGAAAAAAAGAGTTGGAAAATGGGAGAGGGAAATTAGATATATGAATGAAACAACAGAGACTAGAATAATAACAAATCAATAAAATAGAGATAAAGAAGATAATGTAAAAGGGGAAAACCAAGGAAACAGAAAATACTAAATACAAATAACAAAAGAGAAGAAAAAATAAATAAAAAATTATAAGGGAAAAAAAGGAGAAAAAGGTAAAAAATAAAAAAAAAGTGAAGTGGTATTCATTTCAGCTGAGTTAAATGCTCCATGGGAGCTTGCTTTGGATCCCACTCTTCTGTTCTGTCTGCTTCCTGTTAGGTACTTAGTACTGTCTTTTGGCGTTCAGCAACCTGCTTGAAGCTGCAAGCTATCCACTGATCCATGGATTGTGTCTGCCTCCATAGGCCTTGGCTGCAAGGAGGAGGAGACAATGTGCCCTTTAAATTAGGTTTGTTAGAAGTCGGGACCCAGGGCTGGGTCACCAAACTTCCCCTGGTTCCCCGGGCTCTGCCTCTACCTCTGCCTGTTTTTGTCCACCTTTGCCTGCTAGTCAGCTATCAATCTTAACCACTCAACAGTCTGTTTTTGAAAGGGTTTTAGGCCGAGAAGGTGCTGTTTAGCTTTCAGGGAATATGTTGGGTGTATTTCCATGTCCCAGAGCTACTCCTCTGGGAGTGGACCAAAATATTACTCTGCCCTTTGCTGGACAGAGATCTTTGTGTGGAATCCATTGGGGTAGGCTGGAAACCTGGAGTTTTTACCATTTCTCCCATGTGGGGAAATATCAGTCTGGTTCCCAGGATAGTGGAATAGACAGCCTCTCCCCAATCCCAACACTGAGGGCTCCTTGAGACTGTTCAAACCTGTAAGCTTGGCCTCTGCTTTTGTTTTGATTTTGGGTTGTTTTATTGAGCAGAGTGATTGCCTTCCCCGAGTTTTTGTCCAGATGGATTCAAAGAATGAAGCCACAGACAAAAGGTGGTATATGAAAAAGTGGAAATTTATTAGGATATATGCAGACTCCTACCTGGGGAGGGGGAGACCCACTAAGTCCCTCTTTCCTAATGTTTATAAAGGCTGCAGTTCTTGTGACCTGATTTCCCCTCTGATTGGTCACTATAGTAGTGATAACAAATTTTTGGACTGGAACCCAGATTCTTTGTCCACCGGAATCAAAGAATGAATCCACGGACAGAAAGTGGTATAGCAAAGGTGGAGATTTATTGAAGAACAAGTACAGATCCCATATGAGGAGAGGAAAAAAGTCCCCAGAACTGACTCCCAAGTAGGGAGGGGGAAAGGGTTCCACTGGGTTCCTTTCCCTCTGGCTTATAAAGGCTGCAGTTCCTGTGTCCTGATATCCCCTCTGATTGGTCAATATTCCCCTTCAAATTGGTTACTATAGTGATTCCCAAGGCCCTACTTCCTCATAGTCCTCCCATTCCTCTGGGCTTTCTTCTTTTCCATCTGAATGAAGGGCTTCCTTCTCTTTATTTTGTAAATATAGACCTTTCCTGGCTACTTCCAGTTCCCTTGTCTTATATAAATGCAACTGTTGCTGCTCCCTTATCTTATGGAGATGTAACTGCACCTGGCTTCCTTGTGTTATGGAAATGTGCCTTCTCCCAGTCTGCAGCCCCATGCTTTTCCATGGACCCCGATTCTAAAAAAATCCCTAAGCCTGCCTATGTTCCCCCCAAATTCCTGCTTCAGTAGTTTCAGAGCTCAAACCGAAGTGGCGATCCCCCTTTTCTTTCCCCCTTATCTTGTTAGTTGGAGTCACTTTTGATTTATCTTATAGCTCTCCCAATTGTGCTGTCAGAGAAAGCCTTATCTTATAGACTTCCCAGATACTTGGGTCAGGGCTACTTTTGGCCTAACTTATGGTCACTTTAATTGCTCAGGTCAGAGATACCTCTGTCTGTCCTTGGTTTATGGCTGTCTTAAGTGCTTTGGCCAGATATATTTCTTTTTGCCTGTAGCATTTCTCTATCCTCTGTACAAGATAAACAACCTGGCATCTTCAAGTCTCCATTATGTATTCCTTCCCATGTGCCATTTTTACTCCTAAAACTTCCTAAACCTGCCTAATTAAGATAGCTTTCAGTTTCTTCTGCAAAGTTCAAAATGCATGGTGTAGCAGGCAGGGCTCTTGAGGGTGGCAAGCTGTATCACCTAGGCTGGGTTGTTTGTTTGTTTCTTTCTTTACCTGCCCTCTGGCTGTTGGGAGTGGCTAGCAGCCTAGCTCCTCTTGGGAAAAATAGCTGTTTTAGTTTTGGGGCCTATATCCAAATGCTCCTGGTTGCTCTTTTACCAAGTTTCCCCATAATGTTTCCCACCCCAGCCTCTCCTTAGGTGTTAGGGTCCAACCCCAGCAGGTCTAGGGGTTCCCAAAGGTGTGGACGGAGTTGGCAAAGAAGGAATGACATGGAGACAGCGTTCAGTTGATCAGCAACCTAGCCAGGATCTCTAGCCAGGATCTCCAGCCAAGTTCTGTGTTTTATTGTCTTGTTACATCTGTATTTATACCAGTTGAGTTTAATCCTGTCAATTTCTATTGCAAAGGTTAGGGCCTTTCTTATCTCCATTCCAGGGAGTGAAGATTATGTAGCTTAAGGGTGATTGTTTGTAGTTAAAGTGATTAACTACCCGCCTGGCACTTAGTTAAGGAGTTTCATCCTCCATTTCAGGGAGTGAAGATTATGTAGCTTAAGGGTGATTGTTCATAGTTAAAGTGATTAACCACCCACCTGGCATTTAGTTAAGGGGTTTTATTTCCTCCCTCCTAACTTCAGGGAAAAACCCTCACCTGGGGAAACACATAGCTCTAAGAAGGGGAGCGAACATATTAAGAACAGTATGCCATATACACCAGGTCCCTTGAAACATGATGTGCAGATATTTCTTCCCTGCAGTGACTGTGTCAAGCAGCAAGGATGGACCGGCTTCCAGCACTTAGGCACCAAGCTCACATCTCCCTCCCTGCACCAAAGCCTTGGGTGACTAGTTGCAAATGAAACCTTCACTCTGGGTTTAGAAATAAAAGAAAGAAAAAGAAAAAGAAAGAAAGAAAGAAAGAAAGAAAGAAAGAAAGAAAGAAAGAAAGAAAGAAAGAAAGGAAGGAAGGAAGGAAGGAAGGAAGGAA
>NW_006298552.1:229071-243910 GCF_000327345.1 Myotis davidii
GAAAAAAGAAGAAAGGAACTGTAGCTTTCCCTCCAACAGGATCCATTCTACCTGCTCCAGGCTCCGCAGCCACCAGACCAGCAGCCCTGCCTCCTTTCACACCTGGGTGTTATGGAGCTGTTGGTCTTGGCTCTGGTGCTCTGGGCTGTGGAGCTCAGTCTGGGTTCTGGGCATCTATCTTCTGTGGGAACAGATCCTGCCATAGCCTAGTACTCCATCCTCATCTCTTTCAAGATAATAATTTTACTTTCATGAAATATGTAAAACATTTTAGGTCCCAGCTAACTATATTTAAAGCAATAAATGTGACCTATTGAAATTAATGAAAGAACAATTGATTTTTTTTTTGTATTCTTACTACTTTACAAGTCTCTGGCTATAGATTATATCTGAAATACTCATTATTACAATGCTACCTTAATTTTTATTATATTTTCCCCTCAATAAAACACACTTTTTTCAAGTACAAGAAGGCTCATTATCACTTGAGTAGCTTGGCAAATGTTCCAGTACCTTGTTCCATATCTAAACTTAAGAACCTATTAGCAATATAAACACAATTATCAATTATATCATCATCATCACTTACTACTGCATATTTTATAGAATTTAGGTAATAAAGTGACATAAAACAACTTGAAAGCACTTATAATTTATGAGAGAAACAGGATAAATATAGCACATTAGTAAAATAACATAAAATGTTTTATATCAATACATATAATAATTTTCAAATAGTTTTTCTTTCACAGATAATTTTCATGTATTACTACTTGTCTCTTTTTCTTAAGATTAAAAAATACTATTATTTTGACAGAGGGAATATGTATAAATACTCCAATATGAGCAAATAAATATTGCCTTATGTCTAGAATGAGTAAAACATTATTTTAGTTAACAAAGAAATAGTTTATATATGATCTCTTTATTAATACCCAAACTCTCAGAAAAGTCTGAAAGCAGATTATATTTTACTTCAAACTACTACTTTGGATGCTACACTCCATTTCCTTTATAAAGGCTTTGTTAATAGTCTATAAAGTCAGAATTCAAGTAAGTAGAGTCTTTTCCTGTACTTGGCAATTTTTTAAAACTATGAGTCAGAATATATTCTATCTATTATTATTATTATTATTATTATTACATTAAGCCACTGAAACTGTACTTGCACAATAGTTATGATTGACTATGCCATATAGGTAGAACAACTGGTAGCCTGGGGCAGCAAAATATTAGAGAAGTGTAGCATTTGTGACTGTTTATTATGTGAGTAATTACTTGCTAGAAGGAGGAGACATTTTTCTTTATTGCCTCGGGCAGTGAAGATCCTCACATTGACATTAATCTTGTTCCTTTTTTTGTGAGAGACACAGGGCACAAAATACATAAATGAACATCTCAATTTGACATTAGCTGCCAGTCTGTGTGTTAACTTTGGGTCTTCTTGGGTGTGATAGATGGCGCCTGAGTAGTTTAAGATTTTTTCAGTTTAATGAGGTATTACATTATATAGTGTTACAAAAGTCTTACTCTAAATTATGGGACCTCAATGATGACTTACAGATCACATTACTTAAATTGACTCAAACAATGTCATATTTAAAACTTAGTTGTTATGTACTGTGAAACTCTATATTTAGCTATATTTAAACTTTATCCACAAAGGCACTATAAAGGACAAATATATGAGTCTGATTTTATGCATCTCCTATGAAAAATTAATCTTCATAATTATAATTCTTGTGAATAGTGCCCAGACGTGCTTCTCATGTTGAAACATGTTGACTCGCAAGGGAAAAAAAATCATTGGCATCAAGGCCTGCTTCAAAGGTAGAAAGAACTGAAAGTGAATGTGTTTTGATTACTACCTTGGAGGTAGAAAACTACTTTCCTACAAAAACAAAATGATGAGATAAGAATTGTACACTGAGAAAAGCTTAGAGTAAGAAAAGGAAGGAAGAAAGAAAAATGCCTTTTGTCCTCAAAGTGGAATGCAAAAATGTCAAGTTTAGGCCATGATTCTCTCTAACTTAGAATGAATTTAAAACTTCAGAGGAGGTATGTAATTTAAGGCACATCAATTAGTTAACCAAGTAGGATAATTTTAAGAAATTGCTACTTAAAAATTTAGCTTCACTCATTTTATTATATAACAATAAAACCATATTAAATGCCAGTATTACTGACTAAACAACAAAAATTTCAGATTTTATTTTGAAAATATTTACATCCTCCTAAGTGTGTATATGATAAACATATACAGAAGACATAACATATATACATATATATATATAATTGTATATATAATTACATATATATAATTATTTTAGCACCATATGTAAAACATTTTTACCTATCCAGTATGAGATATAATCAGTAAAAAATGTGTCAGTTATTGCTCAAATATACAAATATTAGAAAATACAGAATGATGAGAAAATAACACTATTTCATATAAATATGGGAATGATAACTAAAAAAATAAAACAAACAAACAAAAAACATTGGAATTCCTACTACAACAGATGCTGACTTGACTGTATATTCTATTTCTGATGAGTACCATGATGGTATTGATGGACAATTTTACAATCAATTCTATCAGTCATCATGGAAGTGATTGCTGATGGATTTTATTGTCCTGGAATCAGGAGCATCTTTTTGAAAAAAAACTTCTTTCCTGATTGAAATTCTTGACATGCAATCAAAGTTGTGGGAGCTCAGAAGCCTACTGAAAGAACTGTCACTAAAGAACAATTGCTACAGAACAATCTATAGGAACAGGTCAAGGATTTGTAAAATGTTTACACAAGAAGAAATGTCAGAGTTCTAAAATCATTTATGTGTAACTGAAAAACTTTATTTTTAGTCCAAGTACTATTTATGTTTGTGTTGCGATAAAAAATTTGAAATTATTCAATGTCTTTTATTTAAATTAAATCTTACCATAATAAATGCAGTGTTAAAATGGTATGAAATTTTAATCATTATTTATTTTTAAAACATTCTAGGTATTTCAGAGTAAAATAAGTATGGCATAGTTAGATAAAAATAATTATGATATTCAAATTAGCTAGTCATATCATTACCGAGAAATGACACATAAAGATAGATATAAAAAAAAAAGAAAGAAAAAGAGGAGAAAATAGCTGCTGAATAGGCAGAAGTGTCCTGTGCCTCCTCCTGGGGCTAGTCCAGAAAAACAAGTAAATCAGAGAACATCCACTCTAAATAAACAAATTAGACACAGCTGAGGAGACAATTTTCAATAAGGAAGGGCTGAGGACACCTAGAGAACGCTAGTTGCCAACCATAACCCACATGGAACCACCAGTGTGCCCAGGCAGTAAGTGATGCAGTACCTCCTGGCAGGCTCCCAGACATCTGCAGGGAGCATTCTCCAGAGTTATGTTCTGCACCAGAACTCCTCACCAGCCCTTCGGGACCCAGGATCTCAGGATCTGGCTCCATGACCCTGCACTGAGTACAAACCAGGGGAACTCTGTGCCCCATCCCCACCCTGGGCCCTAAAACCACGCTGCTGGCCTGACCCAGAGCCTCCCAGTGGCCACTCCACCCTGAGCCCTGGAATGTGCTGCCAGGGTGATCCGGAGGAGCCCAGTTCACTCTCCACTGTAGGCCATAGAAAAATGTGGACTGTGTGACCCAGAGCAACCTTCTCTCACTCCAACTGGGGCTCGGGAGGGGAGACCCAGAGAAATCCAGTGCACGCCTCACTAAGAGCCATAGGAGGGCTCTGACTGTCATCCAGAGCAACCAGCACACACTCCACCCCAGCCCTCAGGAAAATCCTGCCAGAAATACCTGCAGCAACCCAGCATGCACCTCACTCCAGGCCACAGAAAGCAAGGACTGGGCGACCCAGAGCACCCAGTGCCTGCTCCACCCCATCCCAGGAACTTGCTGCCAGGGTGACCTGGAGTAGCCCAGCGTGCACTCCACTCCAAGCCACAGGAGAGACCCGATTGTGTGATCCAGAGCAACCAAAACCTGCTCCACCATGGCTGCTGGGACAGTCCTCTAGGGGCTACCTGGAGCAACCCAGCATGCACCCCTTTCTGCACCACAGGAGAGCACTACCAGGGTGACACACAGCAAACCAGTGTGCCCAGCCAGGGGCCACAGAACTGTGCTGAAAGTGTGCTGCCAGAGGGACATAGGACACCACCCTGCCATAGATGCCAGGATCATACAGCAAATTGCATGCCAGAGGGCTTTAGGTCCTCACAGGGAGTAGCACATCAGAGGAACTGGACATGCAATCCCAACACCCTGAGCATGTAAAGCAGACAACTGAGGGACCAGATCTGTGGGAGAAGAGGATACAACTCAGAGCAGAGACAATAAGGCATGAGACTCAAGGCAGACTCAGCCTCTGGGCTAATGATTTTCAGACAATTGGCCCAATAGAGTCTTCAGCTTCTCAAACTCCAAGCAGGGTGCCCAGGGCCAGAAAGAGACAGCAAAGGCAACAACCTCCAAAGGAAAGAAAAGGAGGAATTGCCAGAAAAGGCACTAAATGTAATGAAGGTAAGTAATATGTCAAAGAAATAATTCAGCATAAGGGTCATAAAGTCCCTAAATGGCCTGGATGAGAAAATCAACAACATATGCAAGAATCAAAAGGAAATGAAAAATGATATAACAGTGCTAAAAAACACAATGGAAATCAGCCAGTTAGAAGACAGGGTAGAAAAAACAAATAAACCCAATCTGAACAGCAATTGTGAAAAAAAAAATTAAAAAGAAAGAAGAGAGTTTAAGGGAGCCTTGGAAAAACATGAAATAAAGCAACATCCACAAAATACGGGTGCCAGAATGTCAAGAAGAGGAGTAAGGAATAGAAATCTATTTGAAAAAATAATGACAGAAAATTTTCTGATTTGGGGAAGAAAAAAGTCACACAATCACAGAGTCCCAAACAAGATGAACCCGAAAAGACCCACACCAAGACTTGTCCTAATTACAAGGGCAAATGTTAACAACAAACAAAGAATCTTAAGGGCTGCAAGAGAGAAATAGAAAGTTACCTAGAAGGGATCTCCCATGAGACTATCAAATGATTTCTCAACAGAAACACATCAGGCCAGAAGGGAATAGAATGAAGTATACAAAGTGATGCAAAGCAAGGGACTGAATCCAAGAATACTCTATCCAGCAAGGCGATCAATCAAAAATTGAAGGGGAAATAAGAAGCTTCACAGAAAGAAGAAAGGCTAAAGGAGTTTATTACCACCAAGCCAGCAATGCAAGAAATGCTAAAGGGGCTACTGTAAAAAGAAGAAATAGAAATAGAAGAAGAAAACAGACATAAAGAATAAAAATGACTATAAACAAGTACCTATCAATAATAACCTTAAACATAAATGGATTAAATACTCCAATCAAAAGACATAAGGTAGCTGAATGGATAGAAAATATGACCCATATAATTGCTGTCTACAAGAGACCCAACTCAGAAAAAAGATGCACACAGATTAAAAATGAAGGAATGAAAATAAATATTTTGAGGCAAATGGAAATAAAAAAAGGTAGTGTAGCAATACTTATATCCGACAAAACAGACCTCAAAGTGATGGCCATTAGAAGAGGTAATGAAGGCCACTTTATAATACTAAAGATATTGATACAATAAGAGCATATAACTATGGTAAACATATATGCACCCAATACAGGATCACCCTAATACATAAAAAAAAGCCTTCTGGAAGATATCAAGGGAGAGATAGACAGCAATATAATAATAATAGGGGACTTTAATACTCCATGGACATCACTGGATAAGTCTTCTGGAAAAAATCAATAAAGAAACAGCATTCCTAAACCACTCACTAGATCAGATGAAACTAATTGAAATCTTCAAAACATTTCACCCAAAAGCAATATAATATACATTCTATTCAAGTGCACATGGGACATTTTCAAAGACAGACCACATATTAGGACACAGGCTAAGTCTCTTCAAATTGAAGAAGAGAGAAGTCATAGCAAACATTTTCTCAGACCATGATGGCATAAAATTAGAAATCAACTACAATAATAACAATGAAAAAAATCAAACACTTGGAGGCTAAACAGCATGCTATTAAACAATGATTGGGTTACCAATGAGATCAAAGAAGAAATAAAAAATAGCCTGGAAAACAATGACAATGAAAACACAACAATCCAAAATCTATGAGACACAGTGAAAACAGTCCTGAGAGGGAAGTTCATAGCTCTACAAGCCTACCTCAAAAAAACAAGAAAAACTTCTACTAAATTATTTAGCCCTACAACACAAAGAATCAGAAAGAGAGCAACAAGAATAGCCCAAATTAAGCAGAAGGAAGGAAATAATAAAGATTAGAATGAACAAAATCAGAAATGAAAGAGGTGAAATAACAGCTGACCCCAGCGACATACAAAGGATTGTTAAAAAACAAAACAAAACAAAAAAAACAAACAAAAAGAAAACACTATAAACAACTCTACTGCAAAAAACTGGACAACCTAGATGAAATGGGCGTATTCCTAGAAAAATACAATCTTCCAAAATTCAATCAGGAAGAATCAGAAAACCTGAATAGGCTGATAACTACAAGGAAATTGAAGCAGTAATAAAAAATTTCCAGCAAACAAAAGCCCTGGTACTGATGACTTCATAGGGGAGTTTTACCAAACATTCAAAGATGAACTAAAATCTATCCTCCTCAGACTACTCAAATAAATTCAAGAGGAAAGCCCACTTCCAAGTTCTTTCTATGAAGCCAGCATTATGCTAATCTCAAAACCAGATAAGGACAATACAAGGAAAGAGAATTAAAGGCCAACATCCCTGATGAACATGGATGCTAAAATCCTCAACAAAATTATAGCAAATAATATCCAGCAAACTCTTGTTGCATGGGTTGAGGCTCAACTACTGAACCACACCAGCTGGACATTTTTCTCTCTTTTAATTTGTACAAATCAAATACCATAGAAATGTTTTAATTTAAATCTCCATTAGTATGCAGCTTTATAAAAATATAGTAAAATTATTTAAGAATCAAGTTTAAACAAGAAAACATCATTCTATGACTATATTAATGAACTGCAGTGGTCTGTCACTCTCTCTAATTAATCTATAAAGATATGGTATAAAAATTAGCATAAGTGAAATAATTTAAGAAGAAGAAAGATTTATAAATGGAATAGATGAATGCAGTAACTTGAACATGGTAGAATATTTAATTATTCTCTTAAAATGATCTCTACAGTAGTTTTATGATGTTCTTATCCAGGCCCAAGTAAGATTACATAATTATTATTTACAATAAGTTTTAGATTTAAAAAAAGATATTACTTCATTAACTCTAATAAAAAAAACAAATGCAAAACTTTGGAATGAACCTGATTTTTAAATTTCTATGACATAATTTTAAAATAATTATCTGATATACCATTTTTAAGAAATAAAATATCTTAACATTTAAAATAAATTACTCTTCCTATTGTTTTCTTTCCTACTTTTGCTGTTCATTAAGATATTTACTGTTTATCTCCGTTCAGCTGCTTTTCATTTTGTAATTTTTGCACACTTGTCTCTCCACTCTCTTTTGTTAAACAAAATTTCAAACCACAAAAGAAGCTGCTGAAATGCAAATGAATAAAAGGTTCCAGGCAGGTGTTTTTATTTATCCCACTATCTGTATTGAATGCCTAAGAAGGGGCAGGGGTTGGGGGGAATGCCACCTTGTATCCTGGATACAACGATGTTACATAATGTCTAATGCTACCTGTAATTGAAATTGCCCAGCTATTATGTGGTAATTCTTTTGAAACTGTGGTAATTATGAAGTACAGTAGCTTTTACTGACAATTACTTCATTATATAAAGCAGATTTACCACATTATATTTAAATAATAGCTGCCACATATTTATCTGTGCAGTCATATTTACCCTCATGTGATAATAGTGATTACTGAAAATGCTTACATCAAAGTCACTTTCTAACTTCTATATAATTTAATTCTGCTGAAAGATTTCCATATAATGAACATGTGAGGATATGACTAAAATATTGGAAACATTTTATTTTGAATTTATGAATTAACATTATAATGTCAAAATTAAACATAAAACATTAAACTCAACCTCTTTATGTAGATTTATTGCCAGAAGCCGGTCCATCCTTGCTGCTTGACACAGTCACTGCAGGGAAGAAACATCTGCAGAGCATATGTTTCAAGGGACCTGGTGTATATGGCATACTGTTCTTAATATGTTTGCTCACTTTCTTGGCGCTATGTGTTTTAACCAAGGTCACCTCTCTGAGAAAGGTTGTTTCCCTAGGTGAGGGTTTTTCCCTGAAGTTAGGGAGGGAATAAAACCCCTTAACTAAATGACAGGCGGGTAGTTAATCACTTTAACTATGAACAATCACCCTTAAGCTACATAGTCTTTACTCCCTGGAATGGAGATGAGAAAGGCCCTAACCTTTGCAATAGAAATTGACAGGATTAAACTCAACTGGTATAAATACAGATGTAACAAGACAATAAAAACCAGAACTTGGCTGGAGATCCTAACCAGAACTTCGCTAGAGATCCTGGCTAGGCTGCTGATCAACTGAAAGCTGTCTCCGTGTCATTTCTTCTTTGCCGACTCCGTCCACACCTTTGGGGACCCCTGGACCTGCTGGGGTTGGAACCCAGCAATTTATTAAGAACGTGAGCAAAGTGCCCTGGCTAGGTAGATCAGTTGGTTAAAACATCTTCCCAATACATCAAAGTTCAGGTTCAATACTGAATTAGGGCACTGTCAGGGCACAGCAGGAGCACTGCTCAGTCCAGCTGCTCTGAGTTGTTCTGAGTCCATGTATCCTCTAAATTCTTTCCAACAAGGCCTGCCCACTGTACTAACTGTTGGGAACTTAGCCCAAGTTCCTCCTTTATTTTCTGCTCACTAGTTACAGGTGTTGGGTCTTAGATGATGAAACCATGAGAAATTGTGGGTATATAAGAATTTGTCTTTATTACAGAAGCCATTGTCCACATCGCCATCAGGCAAGCCATACACTGACTGGTAAATACATATCTTTCCTATAGAGTACTAGTAGTCTTTGTACCCACAGTTATTATCTGAGCTGCTGCACACTGCCCCCTAGACTCACTGCCTCACACCTCACATCTTAGCGGTACCTAAACTCTCTGGCTCAGTAGCTTCTCCTATCTCCCCTGCCCAGCACACTGGCTGGTTAACATGGTAGCTGTATCTGAGCTCTCTATGAGCTCTTAGCCTTGTAGCAGTACCAGCTTTCAGCTCCCTCTGAGCTCTTCTCCATCTCCCTTTGGCTGGTCAATAACATGTATATTACTCCAGAGACAAAGACTAGCTGCCAACAGAGACATCAATCATTTGGGTTAAAGAGGGGCAGAGCATACAGTGAGATCACTGTGGCCTTGCAGCTGTGTATGGTATCTCAGCCTAGGTGCAGAGTGGCCTTGGACAATCCGGTGTATTGACAACAAGGGCTCTGTGCTTTAATTGGCCTTGACTACTAGGCGTCTCTGGTGTGGTTCCCATAAGCATGTACAAGAATCAACCAATGAATGTATAAATAAGTGGAACAACAAATTGATGTTTCTCTCTCCCTCTTTCATATCTATCTCCCCCCTATTTCCCTAAAAATCAATAAATAAAACTTTAAAAATATAAGAATATGAACAAAGATGGCATTTAGTATATTACTTTATTTTTATTTTTATTTTTTTAAATATATTTTATTGATTTTTTACAGAGAGGAAGGGAGAGAGAATGAGAGTTAGAAACATCGATGAGAGAGAAACATCGATCAGCTGCCTCCTGCACATCTCCTACTGGAGATGTGCGCGCAACCCAGGTACATGCCCTTGACCGGAATCGAACCTGGGACCTTTCAGTCCGCAGGCCGACGCTCTATCCACTGAGCCAAACCAGTTCTGGCATAGTATATTACTTTATATACAATTATCTCTTTCGTTTTTTTACGTCACATTGACTGACTTTTTCTGCTCTATCATAAAGACAAGAGACTTTCAGGATTCAGTCTTAGGTGTCCAGTTTTTTCCCTGTATCCCCTCTGTAATAGCTTTTATTCATTCTCTTGACCTCTATTACCATTCATATGATCGTTACCTTCAAATTTTAATCTCTAGCGCAGGTTTCTTTCAACTTCAGTATTGTATATCCCATTTCACCTTGATATCTTTACTCAGAAGTTTTACAAGCAATGTATCTTAACACATTTAATACAAGATATTTTCATTAATTGTTTCTGCTGAATACTCTTCCTCTTCCAGGATTCCCATCTCTGTAAAGAAGGCATTAGCAGATTTCAGGTACATAATGGATAGATCCTCAGCATGTATCTGTAGATTAGATTAATTTTGCATAGGACTTGATTTCCATTGTCCATTGATTTGAAGTCCATCCCATAAAAGCAGATGTTAGATGAGAGGAAAAAATAGCTTTTTAAAGAGTCAGGTACTACATTTTCCATGTAAGGGGCAAGACTGTTGTTTCTTTTGTTTGTTTTTGCATATTTTAGAAGAAAAAAACTTCAATGACATTTACTATTTAAAATGATAAAGATTATTTTTACTCTTTCTACACTCTTTAGAGTCCATGAACCTGAGTCTGCTGGTCTTAGTGTAAAAATTTGGGGTGTGGAATATGTTACAATATTTTTTAATTCAAGCCTCGTGAGAAGTTGATAGCTTTGGAAGCAAATAAGTCTTTTTTTGAATTTTTCTTTATATTAGAACTAGAGGAATGGCACACAAAATTTGTGCAAGGAGGAGGGGTCCCCTCAGCCCAGCCTGCACCCTGTCCAATTCAGGACCATTCGGGGGATGTCCGACTGCTGATTTAGGCCCAATCCCCGGGATCGGGCCTAAACTGGTAGTCGGACATCCCGCTCACAATCCTGGACCATTGGCTCTTAATCGCTCACCTGCCTGCCTGCTTGGTCGCTCCTAACTGCCCTCCCACCCGCCTGGTCACCCCTTACTGCCCCCCCTGATGGCCTGGTCGCCCCCAACTTCCCCCCTCTGCCATCCTGGTCACCCCTAACTTCCCACCCCGGCTGGTCTAGTTGTCTTCAACTGTCCCCCCTGCTGGCCTGGTTGTCCCTCACAACCTCCCCACTGGCCTGGTCACCCCATGCAGCCTGCTTGTTCAGTTGTTTGGTCATCCCTCACTAACCCTCCTGCCAGCCTAGTCGTAGGCAGTTATCTTGTGAGGGTGTGAGGGTCAATTTGCATATTATCTATTTATTATATAGGACTATGCAGAAACTTCATCTCTTAGGATCATTTCTCCTTCCTTTCCTTTTGGTTCAAACGGGCCTCAGTCAGCACCCTGACTGGTCTCCCTTCATCATTAAGACCTCAGGACAATGAGATTCTGGTCAGCATCAACAAATCTTAGGTCTGTTGACCACAGAGAGAGTTTCAGTCAAACTAGAGATGACATCTAGGCCTCAGCTAGAAGTAGAAGGATCCACTGACTATACTCTTGTGAAACCAGACAGAGTGAAGCTATGGCTGACATCAGGATCACGTGCAATGATCAGCTTCTCCCTACCCTGGCACAGACCAATCAATAGAGACCAGGACCCTGACTTTACCATGATTAATGGTTTCCCCCCATGTAGCCCAGGTCCTAGAGATGATTGGGGAGTTGGGTAAAGATGAGCTCATCAGTGACTCTGGGCATGGTGCCATTTCTTTAATTAATAAATATTTACTTTTGGCTGCAAACTGTTCTCATTTGATAGGGTTTTGATGTGCACAGGTGAATAAACCTCTTTAGTTTGGTAACAAGATTAGTATTTATGTTATCTTGAGCAAGCAACTATGCGTTTGAACATCACTTCTCTTACCTCAAAACTGGAATGATATTTCCTACCTCATAGCTTAATGGTGAGGTGCTATAAGGTTTCAATAATAATTGTATAATCATAACTATAACAGCAGAAAAAATGGTCAGTGAGCACTATTGGCAGCCCAAATATATAACAACAAGTAATTTTAGGTTAGAGAATCTCTAAGAATAATTGTCTTTGTCATTAAAATTGGTTGCAAACTTTCTATTGACTTTATACTTTGCAGAGTTGTTTATAGAAATGATGAAAGTAAAATGTCACACTCAGCAAAACACTGTAAAAAAGAGCACAAAGTACAGTGAACCAAAAGAATTATGATACATTTTTAAAAAATTGAATCACCAAAGTAGAAAAGCAGAGTGTTTCTGAATTTTTAATAATGGAGTGACCAGCAAGCCCTCAGATTTAGTGGGAGTAACTCAAATTGCATTTCACAGTCTGCCCCTCCTTTGGAAAATTTTGTACAGACTGCCTGGGAAACATATAAGCATTTATGCAAACTTCTATGATAATCTGAACACATCACACCAGTGTCACTATATCCCTGATATGTTTGAGAAAAGGAAAAAGAGAATTCAACGGAATAAGTTACACAAAGTTTATATATATTTTAAAACAAAATTTTTTGCCTTTTGTTTTTGCTAAAATTTTGAATTTGTTTTTGTATTGTTTTTAATTTTCCTTCCTTCCTTCCTTCCTCCCTCCCTTCCTTCCTTCCTTCCTTCGTTCCTTCCTTCCTTTTTTCCCTTTCTTTAACTTGGTATCTTTATGGCCTTTCTTCATACAAAGTATTCAAAAAAAGCAAACTACATTTTGCAACTGTCACTACTAGGAATATTGTTCAGGTGAGCAGAGTGAGATATTTTGCTTTTTATACAAAACAAAACCCTGTGGGCAGTCCCAGACATGTAACCAATTACTTATCCACTTGTCCATACATCTTTTGTTATATGAATATTTTTCACAGTGTGAATATCTTTAAGACTCACAAAGATGCTTTTGACAGATCATCAAATATCTGTTCTTTTTGAAAAAAATAGTGATAGCTATTTATAATAGGGGCACTGCAATCTTGATCACTAAACAGGAACTATTGTGCGGTACAAAAGGGATAGGAGAATCTCTGCAGCAATTATTTCTGCTTTAAGTATAGGAAACTGGAGAATATATGTACACTGGGTTTGTGGTTTCTCACTTTAGCCGTGTACTCTGTAACTTAGCAGGATGGAAAGGTCCCAAGTTCCAGGGCACAGAAAGTATTTGTTTAGATTCCCAGAGGGAATGTTTAAATTAAAGAGAAAAAGACATCATAATATCTATTATTTTTCAATTAACATGAGTGATATATGTATATTCATCTTTTCTGCACTCAAATCTAGTTGTTTAAAATCTGTACACAGAATTGGTCAAGGTTGTATTTTAGGTGATTATATTCAAGTACTTTTTATTTTTCTCCCTCGTAGAGCTTCCTTTTCTTTCCCTCCCTCTCAACACACGCTCACACTTGCACACACGTACACACACACGCACACACACACACGCATACACTGGACAAACTGATAAAAATTCTGTCAAGTTTTAATGACTGCAAGTGAAATAAGGCCTTAAAATAGTACTATTCATGAAATCTTCAGATTATCCTGCACAGACTGGGTCCTACTTCTCATATGTCCCTCTGCTCATGCTCAGAGTGGACTTAGCACTTTTAAAAATAACAATGGGGCCACTGGAGCATTTCCCAGCTGCTTAATAGAATCGCATTCTCTCTTTTCCTTTTAAATAGCAAATAATTTAGACCTAATGCCTATTTCTGGGATTTTACCTGTAAAGGATCCTTTCTAAAATATGCAAATGACTCTTTCTCTAAAAGCAGGATGTCTGATTACACTGCATTGCCCAGGGCAAAATAAAAAGAAAGGCTGAAGTACTTTAAGGGATTTTAAATTCTGTAACTTTTGCTCAGGTTGAAATTATTGCACCTTCTCAAATTACTGAAATAGGTTAATTCTTTTCTTGTGGTGGAACTAATTCAGGGAAGAATTTTCTTACACAAATTAACTTTGTAACCAAAGAGGCTGGAGTTCAGTACCTCAGATGCAGGTCAAGGTCTGCTGTTAATTATCAAAGATGGAGTGGAGTGAAATGCCAATCTCAAGATGCTTTTTAAAATCTGTTTTGTAACATTTTTTTTTCTCCAGGTAAAATATATGTGACCTATAATTTACAATTGAACCATATTTAACTGTACCGTTCAGTGATATTAAGACTATTCCCATAGTTGTGCATCCTTAATACCACCTATCTCCAGAACTGTTTTCATCTTCCCAAATTGAAACTGTACTCATGAAAATATAAACTCCCGTAACCCCCTGCCTTCATTCCCTGGCAATCACCATTCCACTTTCTGTCTTTAAGAATTTGCTACTTTAGGCACCTCACATACAGTATTTGTCCTTTTATGAATAGCTATTTCACTGGGCATAAGTATTCAGGGTTCATTCATGTTTTAGGCTGTATCAGAATGTCCTTTCTTTTTAAGTCTTAATAATATTCTATTTTATCCATATACTACTTTGCTTATGCATTCATCTATTAATAAATGTTCTGAATTTTAAACTAAATTTCAAAATTCTAAATTTGAAATGTTACAAAATGCATGCACTCCTATCAATACTATGTGCTATTTTTATTCTGCTTTTTTTTCTTCAATTGGTAAGGATTTTTTAATATACAATTTTTTTAGTTTCTTTTTTTAATTAAATCTTTATTGTTCAGATTATTACATTTGTTCCTCTTTTTCCCCCCATAACTTCCCTCCCCCCAGTTCCCGCCCCACCCTCTGCCCTCACTCCCAACCCACTGTCCTCATCCATAGGTGCACGTTTTTTGTCCAGTCTCTTCCCGCCTCTCCCACACACCTTACCCCC
>NW_006298552.1:244739-250554 GCF_000327345.1 Myotis davidii
TCAAGGCCAAGTGGCTGTGAGAATCAACTGTGTCTGCAGTGAGAGAACTTCTGTCCTCTAGGGAGGTGCTAATCTAGCCTTTGCCTGAGACTGTCTGGCAAATGGCCCTGCGCAGGGCTTGGGCGGGGCCGGTCCCACAGGATCAACAGGGTGGGCTGGAGAGAGCAGTTATGGCGGCTCTCAGTCCCATCCCCAGGGGCTCTGCCTCTCTGAGTCCCAGCAACCGCTGCAAACCTCGGAAAGAAAGCTGCACTCGCTCCGACCAAAGCCAGACAGTCCCGCTTCTCCGGTTTGAGTCAGGGTCCCTAAAGACTCGCCTGGATCTGGAGCTCAGAGTCTGCGACTCCTTCCCGATTGAAAACGCCAACCGCGCCCTCAGCCACCAGCCCGCTCTGCATGCACTCCGCACCTCAGTATTTGACTTCAGCACTGCGCCTCCTCTGAGTGTCGGTATGCGTTCTCTTTCCTCCTAGTTGTAGGAATTCCACTCAGCCAGCGTTCCTGCGGCTCTGGGTGATGTCCGTTCTGTCTTTTAGTTTCACTTTTGAAGTGGTTGTTCGAGGCAGCAAACTCCGTCGTTAACTTATGCCACCATCTTGGTTCTCTCATTCTGCTTTTAACTGAGACACATTTCTAATCTTTAAAATAATTTTAGATAATAATTAAATAAATAAGTAGATAATTAGAAATTACTAGTCATATTACTTTGTAATAAGGACAATTGGAAATGTTATATATAAATCAGCAAGATGTATGTAAGCCAATATTATTTATTAAATGAAAACCTGGTTATTGGTTTTATTAGACAAATTAAAATGGCTTGTCTTTCTTCTGGAGGAAATGTTATACTGTAGCAGGATTTAAATACGATATTCAGATATGTAAAAATTTCTAATAGGTAATAAGATCTACCTCATGAAGCCTCATCAAGCCACTGGAGCAAAGCAGAGGGATGGATTTTTGGCAATTCTGGTAAATTTTGACCAATTTAATAATTTGATTAAATGTTCTTTTTAGAGGATACTTTATCTTCTAATTTCAAATGGTCATGTTTTCATTAGTCTCCTCTCCTCCCTCTCTCTTCCAGATGTTGACAGGAAATGAGACAATTGAGGCAATTCTAATGGCAGCAGAGGAGATAGGCTTTGAGTTGGCCTCTTATGTCCTCTTCTGGCTTCTGCAGCAGGACTCTATATCTGTCTAGTTTATAGATGTGTTGGTACCTAAAGTCTGTCAGTGCTAAAATTGTCTCCATTCTCCTTATCTCAGGCAAAGACGGGAAGTCCAATATACAGATTTGCAACACAGGGTTACTGCTAAACTAACTCCCTTTACCAATATTGCCTGCCAACATTCAACTAGTTTCTCAGCTTCCTCTAGGAACACATAGTAATTTTCAATTCCTTCCTTATCACACTCTTTTTTTTTTTTTGGTTTAACTTTACTATGTTGCTCAATATTTTCCTGATTGAATTCTCTTTGGACACCCAAATAGAAAGTTAGGCAAAGACCCTATGACATTGTTTCTCAGCCTATATATTAGTCTTTGGCCTACAGAAGGGTGATCACAGTTCTTTATCTATTTCTCCAAGTGTTTTGACTCCTCCATCCCCCAGTACCTTGTTGGAAGAAAGGTGGGGTTTCCAATCCTGAAACTGGTAAACTATTATCAAAAATTAACCCCTGTGCAATTTGAAATAATCCCTATTAACATTAATAGGGCAATTCAAATGAACACAAAGCTAAATACACAC
The DNA here is from genome assembly GCF_000327345.1 of Myotis davidii. Lineage (NCBI taxonomy): Eukaryota > Metazoa > Chordata > Mammalia > Chiroptera > Vespertilionidae > Myotis > Myotis davidii. The sequence goes on from NW_006298552.1 coordinate 246,494, forward strand.
CAATCAAAGAAGTAATATGAAAATAAATTTGCATAGCTAAAAATGTAAGGCCGATGCCTATTAACCCAATTTAAAAACGTAACACTACTGACCATCCAAAGTCGAATCATCTTCCATCACCATGTTTGGCCCCCTTTACTCTTCATGCAATATACATATTATATAAATGTAAGCTTGAAACCTATACAATCTTATTAACTTATTCAAGTCACCCCAATAAATTTAATTTAAAAAATATAACATTGACTATTTAAAAGCAAATACCTACTTTTGTGTTAAAAACCACTTTCTAACTTTGGATGAACTACTCATTACAGAAATTAAATAAAACAAAATATACTAATACCCATATTTTTTATGAGTCAAAATAAAGTATAAGATCATTTTTATAGATTGCTTGTGATTACTAGAAAATAAACACCCCTTCAATAAAAATGAATAATATCAAGCAAATTGTGATAAATGTCTGATGCCTGAAATTCCACCCACATTCCTCTATTTACTAATCTAAGGATTGATACTTGTATGGATCCTACACTCCTCTGAGAATAAAAGCCATTATCAGCCAATTAGGCTTTAGCATGGAGGAGCTTTCAGTTCTCAAATGTAAAGGAGTGCATTAGCAGAATGGGAAAAGATAAATTGTCATACTTTAAAAACATTGGTTGACTTAAGCAAATACAGTAATTAAAAAGAAATGATACTTAATAAAAATAATTTTGATGAAATAAAATATCTGTAGTACTTTAAACCAAGTTTACTTATTTGATTCATTTTTCAAAAACAAATGGCACATGTAAAATAAAAAAAAATGTATATATGACTAAAATATTTGATGATCATCTTGCATTTCTCAAGTTGGATAGTTATCATTTTTTATATTTGCTGGCATTTTAACTTAATAGTCCTGAGAAGTATGCCCTTAAAACAGGGTAGATTTACTTAATGGATTTTGGTTTCATCATATTATTTTTGCTTTTATTCAACACTTCAAATAAGGAAATATTCCAAGTGTTGTGTACAACCAGTCATTGTCATTAGTTAAAATGAATTTTGCATATATGCTATACAGTGTACCCAGAGGCAGCTACAACAGACTTTAGCCATATATCTCCTCAAAAGGAAATGTCAAACATATTGCTATGATGGCAAAACATTAGCAGCAGCTTAGATAATACCAATGGAAAGATGTCCTTTGTTTCAGACACTTAAACACACACACACACACACACACTCACTAGTATAATATTTCCCAGCAGATCTGTTCTTAGTAAAACATTTGTGAATATTCAAGTTAGTACAGCAGTACTACACTTTTACACTTTCTAGAAAAATAAGCAAAAATCTAAGAGGCTGTGAAATTTATTTTGTCTAGAAGTGTAGATATGTGGTAGGTAGTATTTGATTTCAACTGAAGTAAATGCAGATTAAATGACATATGAGGAAACTCAAGATTAAATTATTATGTGTCACAGTTACTTATTGAAAAACATTGCTATGAATTACAAACCTCCATGTTCTGAATTCATTACACAAGTCCTTTAAGTTGCTAAAACTTTTAAGTTTCCCCTCTCCCATTAATTTTTAATCACTAGGCAATACCTGTTTGGTCCCTGGGGTAAATGCTGATGATACTATCAGGCAATGGTAGGACATACTGGAGACTATTGCGTTAACAACTACTGATTTGCTGAAACTGGGAAGTGCTGTCATATACACTCTCACAAATACTGGTTGCAATCTTAAACCCAAGACAAGTATGTCTTAGAGAAAAATTTAAATTGAAACAATGCAAGGGAAAAAAAATTCTGACCTGCATCACAAGCTGTTGGGAAACCCCAAATAGGATATAAACTATGAGTGTAAAATGCAAATATGTTCATTCTTTTACTTTATTTCTTTCACAGTTATTTTGCTTAATTGTACTTGCATGTGGTAAATTATATTTTGTTCCTACAAGTTAGTGCAATGTTGGAGAGTTGTAATTTGTAAGTTATTTTGTAGACTTTTTTTTCAGAAATAAATCCTCTTCAGAAGAGACTAATCCCTGCAGGTACAGCATTCCTATCAGCCTTCTCAGGTGGAAGCCATTAAAAATGTATGTATTTTATGTTAGGCATAGGCCCAGGGATCTCAGAACTCCCCAGGGACATTTCCATATCAGATCTTCTGTTCCCTTTCTCAAGCACCTTTGTTCAGGAAAGACTATCCTATACATTTCTGTTATCCTCTCATCACAGGTTCACGCTGTCAATTATTGTCATCCCTCATTAATAGAGGACATTAGAATATGTTTCCACTCTTTTACCATTCTCATTTCCATTTCTACCATTTTTTCTGGTTTTGCTGTAGCCTTTGGCTTCCTATTTTACAGTGCAAGAGTTCATAGTGGTGTTCCTCATCTTTCAATTTATATTGAAGATTAGGGCATGGCTAAGAACTTGTAGCTGGTGTGCTTGATGGTGCTCTCATCAGCCATGATCTTCCCTCTTTTCATAAGGAGACACTAACATGTCAGGGCCTTTCGCTGGGGCCTCTAAGTGTTTAGGCCTCCTTTATCTGATGAAGCAACATTTATATGTATATCAATACATTTGAAGTTGAATAAAGGAAACAAATTGAAAGTTTGACTCTTTGGCATACAGTGTTTTATTACATCTTCCAGCTCCCACACCTGACTCCTGCTCTGCCTGGCCTTCCCATTCTGGAGCCTCTCTGCGTCTGTCCAGTGGAGACCTGATTCTGGTTTCCTTGAGGACAATGTTGTAGTTTTCAATTTTGTAGTTTCACAACTTGCTGGCATTATATAATTATTTTATATTTAGGTTTTTACAAAAACCCCATGTTTTAGCCCATGAGTCATCCCAATTTTCTATATGGTTAATGATTTCAGACTTTCAGGATCTAGGAGGCAAGTCCACAAACTTCTTCTATTTCATTTATAGCTGACATACAATATTGTATTAGTTTCAGGTGTACAACATAGTGATTAGGCTTTTATATACCTTACAAAGTGGTCACTCCAATAAGTCTAGTAGCCACCTGACACTATCTATATTTATTACAATACTAGAGGCCTAGTGCACAAAAACCATGCACTGGAGGGGGGAGTCCCTCAGCTCGGCCTGCCCCCTCTCACAGTCAGGGAGCCCTCAGGGGATGTCTTACTGACAGCTTAGGCCCGCACCCTGTCTGGCATCACTCTGCGGGAGGCGACCAGGCTGATCAGGGGAAGTCACCATCGCCATCAACCTGCTGCTGTTGCCACTGCTGGCCACTGTAGCCACCAAGGTGTTTTCATCAACATGGACTCCAGTCCCTTCACCACGAAAAAAATGACAACTTTCTTTAGGCATTTTCAAGATGTCTCTTTCATAGGATATGACATTTCTTTCTTTCTTTCTTTTTTTTTTTTATCCTCACCTGAGGATATGTTTCCATTGATTTTTAGAGAGTGTGGAAGAGAAGGGAAAGACAGAGAGTAACATCAATGTGAGAGGAACACTTTGATTGGTTGTCTCCTGCATGAGCCTGACCTGGGCTCCAGCCAGGGAAGAGCTTGCAACCTAGGTACATGCCCTATCATCTTCTTCAAAGCTGGACCCTGCAATCCCCAGGCCGAGGCTCTATCCACTGAGCCAAACTGAGTAGGGCAGGATATGACATGTCTTAGCCCCTCCAACTGGACCTTAGTGTTTTCCTCCAGGAGTGAGGTGGAAAAATCCTAGATCATCTTCTTGGATTCTTATTACCCAAATTACCAAGAACACTGCCAGTGTTGGCATACAAGGAGCTTAGCCAATGAGCGGTCAGAAAAGGTGTTTCCTCTGCAGTTCATGTGCAGAGAAAGGACTGCTGGCGTGCTGCGGCTGGCAGGCCCCCCTCTCTGTCTCCACACTGGGCCTGCTCAAGCCGCTGCAGCATCCGTGGCTTGCCTCACTTCCCACACAGTCCCCTCCCACTCACCTGCATGCGCAGCCTCCTCCTGAGCGTTCATGACGTCATGGTGTCCCGAACAATTTGCATATTACATATATATATGTGTGTGTGTATATATATAT